>NC_056729.1:1858618658-1858667530 GCF_019279795.1 Protopterus annectens | reverse complement strand
TTCTGCAGGTACAAAGCCTGTTTTGAGGCTACAGTTGAAAAGTGACTCATGTTTCAAGCTATTTATGAGGCATTCCGGGATACAGCTGGGGCTCACACAGGCTGAGTCTTTGGCCTTAGCGAGTGCCACCAGTACCTGCTCCCTGCTAATAGTTGGGGGGTTATGGTAGCAGATATTTCATGTTAGTAGGCACGGGAGAGTGGGGAGTGAAGTTTGAGCTGAATTTATGAGCCAGTAAAATTGTTATGTAGCTCTGCTCAGTGAAGGGGCACCATTGACCATCAGTCTGGCACACTGGTGTGTGCTACATTTGAGGATTTGGATATAGCTGTAAAAGGCCTTGTGGTTGTCTTTACCTTTTGAGGCAATCTTGACCTCATAATTTGCCTTGATGGGCTTAATTAGTCTTCTTTAGTTTCCTGTTTAATTTAATTAGATTGTTTTTCCTGATTGTAGCTATGACTTTTTTCCTTTTGTTATATACCCTGCTAAAGTTAGGATTCCACCAAAGTGGTTTATTTTTAGATTTTGTTTTGGGCTTACTACTAGTATGTACAGCAACCTCTATACCGGCATTTACATGGTTGTATAGGGTCTCTGTGATCAATTCTACATAGGTTGTTGTGAAATCGGGGTTGGGAGGAGCAATGATTTTTAATAAACTATCACTTAATAGGGTGTAGTTTGCTTTGGAATGTTTCTTAACTATTACAGGGTTTGCTGGGGCTAGTACCTTGCTTCTTATTTTGAAGGAGACAGCTTTGTGGTCCAAACAAGTGGGGAGTGACAACAGGGGGGTGGTTCATAGGTTCATACTAGGCTATCTGCCCTAATGCATTTATAAGCCTAGCCAGAGTGTGTTTGGCTTTCGCCACCGAATTTTGCTATGCCCTTTTTCGAGGTTAGTATACTGTGCCTCTGTCTAACAGTGACACAGAAGTGATACCCGGGGTAAACCTACGATCTCCCATCCACTCATCAAGATTCCTCTTGAACAGAGTCAATGAGGGATTCTGCCTAACCTGGACTGGGATTTTATTCCAGAGTGAAGGGAGCCTCTGGGTTATGAATCTGTCCCCTCCAACATGTCCGATTTATTTCAGTGCTGAGGTTCAAGTCTCTCAAGCGCGTAGCTCGATGGGATTTGGATTTTCTGAGGTGCAGCATGTCCGTTAATTCCGGGTTGGACATGGCTTTATACATCAGGCACAGATCGCCTCTGAGCAGGCGGCATGCCACTGAGTAGAGCTGGAGTTTCTTTAACCGGGCAGCATATGGCATCTGTTTGAGCCCTTTGATCCTCTTGGTGAGGTACTTTTGGGGTCTTTCCAGTTGCTGCAGGTGTCTGGTAAGGTACATCCCAAAAGGGGCATTGTACTTAATTATGGGCCTGATGAGGGATGAGTAAAGAGGCACGATGACCTCCCCTGATCTAGATCCCTTCATGATTAGGTGGGCTATATAAAATGTTTTTCTAACCACTTTGGCCACGTAGTTGTCAAATGAGAGACTGCTATCAACTTGGGTCCCCAGGTCCCTAATTACTTCTTCCGTACTTAATGGATTACCACCTATGTGGTAATTTGTGGGCACTTTGTTTTTGCCAAAGAGGATGACTATACACTTTTTGGTGTTTAGCTTGAGGCTATGGCTCTGGCACCAGTTGTCTGTTTCTATGAGGCCCTTTTGTATGATGCCTGTGTCGGCTGGAGAGTCGATTATGGTGCCCAGTTTGCAGTCATCTGCGAACTTGGTCAGCTACAGTCCTTCCGTGTTGGCCTGTACTGCCGAGAAATATATACCGAACAAGAGAAGTCCCAGGACTGAGCCTTGTGGGACGCCACTTGTAACTGGTTTGGAGTCTGACATGGCTCCAGCAATTCTAACCATGTGGGTTCTGTCCTTGAGCCAGTTTGCAACCCTTCTAGTGACATAGGGGTTTATATTTAAGCTGGTGAGCTTATCTATAATGCCCGAGTGGGGTATTGTATCGAAGGCTTTTGCGAGGTCCAGGTAGGCTGTGTGGACCACCTTCCCCTCGTCAATGGCCTTGGTGACTGTTTCAAAGAAATCGACCAGGTTTAAGAGGCAGGATCTGCCCTTAACAAAGCCGAACTGGGTAGGATCCAATGTCTGTAGGTCCCCAATATCTTTATTTATGAGGTCCATGATGATCCTTTCCATAGCTTTGCAGACCAAGCTAGTCAGGCTTATGGGGCGATAGTTTCCAGAATCCGTTAAGGCTCCACCTTTGTGGAGAGGGACCACTGTTGCTGTACACCACTCTTTGGGTACATATCCTGTAGTAAGGCTGAGATTGAACAGTAGTTTTATTTTGGGTTTAGTTCTTCTTGGAGTTCATGTAGGACACAGCCCGGGACACCGTCTGGTCCCATTGATGCTGTGTTTTTTGCTTTGGAGAGGGCGGCTCTTACCTGAGCATCTGAGATGTCGGGGGGGGGGGGCAGCACTCTGCTGGGACAGATATTTGCCGTTTTGGTGGGGAGGTGGGGGAGAAGTTTGCACTGAATCTGTCAGCCAGGATGTTGTCAATGTCTGTGGGTTCAGTGTATTTTTTGTCATTTTGGACTAATTCTGAGCATATCTGGGAATTCCCACCCAGTTTCCTAACATCACTAAAGAAAGCCTTGTGATTATCCTTAGTGTCCTGTGCAATTTTTCTCTCGAAGCTGGCCTTAGATGATTTTATGAGTGCCTGTAGTTTTTTGCTAATACTGATCAGAGATGCCTTCCCTTTTTGGGATTTTGCTCTATCATGTAGTAGCTTCCTCCTTCTATTGTATAGTTTGTTTATGGCTGGGGTCCACCAGACAGGATGTCTGCCTTTGGAGGATTGGGTCTTGGTTTTATTTGGGATTGCATGATCCATGCATTCCTGAAGGTGTTCATAGAATGCGTTTATAAAGGATTCTGCAGTCTGAGCCGTATTTTCCACAGTCCCGGGGGCTTTGAAGGATTCCACCTCAGTTTTGAGGAGTGTGAAATTTGCTTTAGAGAAGTTTTTCACTGTGGTTTTCTGGGAAGGGGCTGGGGTCAGGATGTGAATATCCAGTGAGATTAGTTTATGGTCTGATCTTACCAGTGAGGGATACACTTCTGGTCTGGAGCAGAGAGTTCTCATGTTGGTGATGATCAGGTCCAGTATGTTTTCCCCTCTTGTGGGAGTGGTAACAAGTTGTTCCATAGCATTTGAGTTTATAAATTCTAGGAACCTTTGGGCTAGGGTGTTGGAGCTAGAGTAATGCTCCCAGTCTATGTTTGGGTAGTTGAAGTCACCCAATATAATGGTGTTTGGAGAGACCTTCATATTTTCCAGTATTCTCAGGAAGGCCAAGTGGGGTTCCTGGGTTTGGAAGGGTGGTCTGTAGTAGGCTATAAACTGAAAGACAGGTTTACCCACTGTTAGTTGCACATGGATAGTCTCTGATGCTTCGTCCTGTGCCACCAACCTGGAGGTGTGGGTATCTTTGATGAATATTGATACTCCCCTCCTTTTGTGGTTGGTCCAGGTTTTGGGGCCGAAAAGCATGGTATGAAGTATAACCTGGTAGTGCTGGGGTGCTCTCGGGAGCCTTGAACCAGGTTTCTGTTACTGCACAGATATTGATGTTCTCCATGCTAAGGAGAGTTTCGAGTGCGTGCATCTTGAGATTTAGACTTCTGGCATTGAGTAGCATTACTCTTAGTTTCTTATCCCTTGTGATACCTATGGAGGTGGGTTTGTCTTTTAAGCCTTGCCTAAAAAAGGCACTATGGGGGTGGCAACAGCCTTTGCCAATATCCGAAAGCCCAGGGGTGACAGATGCAAGCCATCCCTAGCGAAGCATTGTGGCTTGTCGAGCATGTCATCCCAGGCTGACAGGCATTGGATCCCCTTTGAATGACACCAATACTTAAGCCATTTGTTGAAATTGATCATCTTGTCTTCATATTGTGGCATCATTCTTGGTGAGGGTAAGATGCTACTCAAGGTTAGGGTCATACCGGCTTGGGCTATATGCTCAGATAGCTTCTCTATGTTTCTTTTCATGTAGTCCAGGGAGGTATGTCTCAAGTCATTCACACCAGCATGGACAATGACCGAGTCATATTTGTACTTGCCTTGGACTGACCTGAGTGCTTGTGTTATGTGGCGGATCCTAGCGCCCGACAGGCAGCTCACCGTGACCTTCTCCTTGGTCAGCCTGGAGAGCGGGACGTCAGTGTGCCTGACGATAGAGTCACCTATTACAAGTGTATCAGGTGTGTTGTTTAGCTTTAAGGGCTATGACTGTTCGGCACACTGGCTTTGTGAGCTATGTGTTGCACGTGTTTTGTTTTGGGGTAGCGGTTGCTTGGGAGGTCTCTGCTGCTTAGGCAGATTTTTATTTAGAGCCTCCGAGTATGTTTTTGTGTGTTTATGTGTTTGGTTTGCTGTCGTGGTAGGTCTATGTGAGACTGGAATTGTAGTGAATGTGGTTTCCTTCTCCTCCTGACTGGTTACGCCAGTACTGAGTTGAGAGAGCTTAGCCTCCAGTTTGGCTATATGGTTGCATCTCTCACATATGTTGGAATTTGTTGGGAGGAGAGAGGGTTCTCTGTGTGGTTCAGAGGTCTCACATATTGGTGAGTGTCACGTCCAGTATTTGTGTTTTTTTTTTTTTTAAACAAGATACACCTTTATTAAATTATCATGTATGAGACAGGCATTTGTATAGCTATATAAGTGAAAACAAACCATACTGACATAATTTTAGTTGCAAATATTATACATCACAAACCATACTGACATAATTTTACTTGCAGATGTTATGCATCACTTATAATCTATCCAGTCATGGTCAGTCAAACATTACATAGCTCAATAAATTTTTACTTAAACCTTGTCTGTCCTCTGCATATATTGTTCCCACAATTCCCATTTTTTCTATGTAATTTGCTCCTACCCTTTTCTAAAAATCTCGATTCCAGTTGTTTTATGTCTGTTACTAAATTCACTACTTCTAGTAAAGTTGGTTTAAACTTTGATTTCCATTTTTTAGTAATAGCTTTTTTGGGAACCACCATAATTAGACTCAGCAGGGCCTTACTTTGTCTGGGCAATTCCAACTTTGTATCATAACTCACTCGTATATCCTCCTAACGAACCTTATAATTTTATCAGGGAATGCAAATGATTCCACTGTCCTGCTAATAATCACAAACAAGGTAAACCAGCTGAGGAATGGCAATCAATACATATCTTCTATTTCATAGACATGTCAAAGGCCTTGGATACTTGTCTTACATCAAAAACTACTGAATGAACTTGCGTCTCTAAATCGCTCCCAGTTCACCATCTCATGGTTCTGTAGCTGACATCAAGACAATAAACAATCAAATGGCAGAATCAAATCTCAACTCTGCTCCCTGGCTCTGTAGGCATCCTACAAGGTTCAATACTTGGACCAAAACTTTGTACTATTTTCACTAATAAACTCAGTTCTCCCACCAACTCAGCATCCATCATGCAACCCACCAATTATTCCACCCTCATCTGTTCAGCCCCATCCCTTCCTCAGCTCCTCTCCAAAACACAAAAAAATCATTTACAGATATAGAAAGATACCTCAGTAGCAACCAGCTCATACTCAGCCCCAATAAGGCTAAAATAATGCTATTCAGAAAAGTCAGAAATCACATCAACTCTCCTTCTCTTTCAACATATACTCCAAAAACATTAAAATCAAACCTGGTGACCACACCAAACTGCTTGGTGTCACCATTGACAACTGCTTAAAATATGATAAACACATCGCCCTAACAATCAAAAAGGTACATATTAAACTAGGCACCCTGTATAGATCCAAATCTTTCCTTACCCAACATCTAGACAGTCTATAGCCAGAACCCAGCTGTTATCCATCCCATTATATGCCTCCCCTATGTTCATGAATCTAAGGAAATCAGAGCTTAATAAACTGGAGACCTGCTACAATAAAATAGCCAAGTTTGCCTCCAACCTCTAACCATCCATATAGATCACACCACTGGACAGCCCTCAAACAACTAAAATGGATTGAATTACCTAACCTTATTCTACTAAACCAACTCTCAGTTGCTCACTCCATCATACATCAGCCCGATTGATGGCCTGCACTCAAAAATCTAGTCCTACCCTACTCTAATAGTAGATCATTGCAATCTAACAACAAATTACTTCTTAAAGTTACAAAAGCCAATAACAGTTCCGGCGAAGCACTCTTCTCTAAACAAATTTCACAAATGTTGAAAATGTATTGTTTGGCTTCCACTCATCTAAATGACCATATGTGACATTTTATCCAACATCTCTATTGTACAATATGAATTTCACTGTTAGAGTATGTATGTGTATTAATTGCATGCTTCTTGTATTTTTTTTTATTGTATGTAGAGCTTTTCTCTCTGGGCCTACACTGAAAACAGGTCTCTATAATCCAGCTGGACCATCCCGGTAAATAAATAAATAAATAAAGTCCAAGCTTACTACTTCAAAAGTTCAGATTATTGTGAGGGCATTCAAAAATAAACATTTTTACATACATCATCTACAGTTAGCACTATTTTGCGCTCTACATCTCCATCATAATAAAGTATTAGCCATAAAGACTGAAATTTTCATAATTCTTATTCATTATCTCCTTGCCTTTTTTTCAGACAGTTTTCCCCAACTAGAAAGAGAATGCAAATTATTGGCTGTTTTTGGCAAATGCAGCAATACTTCCCTAGTGCAGTGGTCATACTAAGAAGCACATCTCATACTCACAAAATAATCAACTAAACATCATGCATTATCTATCTATCTGTCTATCTATCTGTCTATCTATCTATCAATCTATCTGTGTTTTGTATGTATGTATGTACACATGTAAGCACCTGTTTTCATTCACTCAGTGAAATAAAAATGAATGGATCATTTCTGTGCATAGCTTGTACTGTTGCTATGGGCTGCAGATATCTATAATGTTCCGACAATATTTATCAAAAGAAAAAAAATCATGAATATCTGAAAAGAGGGGCAGCAGATGCTCTCAATAAGTAGAAGAGACAGTGGATCTCTAGTCTTTAGTTTACTTAGTAACAGCACTTCATTTGTAGCCAAATCTTTCACCTGTTTAGATTTCCCAAATGTTTGCTTCATCTGTTCCTCAAAAAATTTGTGGTTTTCTGATAATTGACCTTGTACTGTCACTAAATAACTAGATACATTTGAGTTTCAGATTTGTATCCTTTAGAAAATGCATGCTACCACAAAGGCTGTTCTTCTAACAACTTCATGCGTTTGTCCCCGTTACTTCAGGTTTCTCAGGCCAACAGTTTGTGGGCTATGTTTGCAACCATTCTCCACCCCTCAGAAGCGTAGCTAGGTCGAGGCGAGTGGGGTAGTTACACTGGGTGGAAAGGGTCTGGGGGCATGATTGGCCATTCTTCCTCCAGATCTCCATTCTATCTCTTTAGTGCAATATCGGCTTTCAAAAGTAAGTATTGCATTTGCAGTGAAATCTGAGCATGGATGATGTAAACTGTAGCAACTGTTTGCTACATTTATAGCAAGCATTTGTTACAATTTACTATAAAAAGTGTCTTTTTTTCTAATCAAGACATGAGCACCATAGTGATCCATGCTGGCAGGGTACAAATAAGTTCACATATTCAACTGTCCAGATTTTCATGTGATATGCATATTTTTGCTTCATATTATTTTATTTGTTCCTCATAAAATGTGTGCATTTTCTGGCAAATAACAGAGGGTTGAAGTCTCTAAATAATGACAGCCATTAGAGTAAAGGATTCATATCCTTCAGAAAATGCCAGCTAACACGAAGCCTGTTACTGTAGACACTTTCAAAGTTTATTAAAAGCACTTTTAATAGAAGTATCAATCATTAGCGGACTGGAGTTCTGCTGTGGTGACCCCTAATCGGGAAAAGCCGAAAGACATTAGTTTTATGCGGGGTGCAGGAGAAGGATCTCAGGCAGGGCAATGAACCAGGACCTAAATGGCTGAGGCGGGGGCGTGTCATGAATCTGGTTAGAATGAACAGCATTTTTTTTACAAAAGGGGAGTGTGGATCTGATCATAATTAGCCGTTCTCAAAAATATAGAGAGCACTTAATATAGTAAAGTGGTGGTGGTGTTTTTTTTTTGGCTCTGCACTTAAAAGCTGAGGGTGTGGGTTTTGTGGTACCGTCACAAGGCGCTGGTATATCTAGCTATGCTCCTCCTATCATGACCGGAAAGAAAAGATGACCGAATAATTTCTGCAGACAATAAGTAGCTGACAATGCTAACATATATATATATATATATATATATATATATATATATATATATATATATATATATATATATATATATATGGAAGTATGATGCTGATATTCCCAAGGTTGGGGGGGTTAATGGATCATTTCTGTAGGTATGTACTTTTGCCACTGCCCTCAATATTGTAATGAGAAACTCTTAAAACTAATCTGAACTAGTGCAACTATCCTGGAGTTCTCCAAGGGGAAGCAAAAGAGGAATGGATCAGGTATTTCCACAGGAAAACAAAAAAGGTAGCAAGTAAGCATGAACTGACTGTGATGTCACTAAGTGAGAGGTTATTAACAAAGTGGGAGGTAACGATTACATTTCGGTCTGAAGAAAGTAACTTGTTTAAAAGTGAGATAGTGCCCCTTTAAACTCCAATTGATGGTTTCCCTCCCTTCCCCACCCCCCAAGTGATTGCTCAGGTACAACACATCAAAGGTTTTAGAAACCCTGTATGCCATATTTGCTCTACTTTTGCAGCCGAAAGCCCTCCAGGTGTAGCATCTCTAGTAAGTGACAGTGTTATTTTTTTTCTTTTTCTCAGTGTTGTCTTCCACACTGTAAACTCACTGTCCTTGCACAGAGTATTACGGTAATTTCTCTCTAAGGTAGCTTTCCAGTTATTTTTTATTTTGCTGGTATAGTTTATATTTGGATATTAGAAGCTTATGTTTTTGCTTACTCCCATTTTCACTAAACCTGATTCGGAGTTCCTCTAAATGATAGTGCTGAGGTAGTAATACTCTGTTTCTTTTTCAAGTGCTGAATGATATGTATGGTAAAGTGGTGAAACTGCTACATTGTTGCAATATTGTCTGGCAATGGTATATTCCACCTAGTTACACTGACTGCTGCTACTGAATATTCTGTTTCTGTTAGTTAAATATACATTGTAAAGTGCTGAATGATATTTATGGTAAACTGGTGAAACTGCTACATTGTTGCCATATTGTCTGGTAATCGTATATTCCAACTAGTTACACTGACTGCTGCTACTGAATATTCTGTTTCTGTTAGTTAAACATACATTGTAAAGTGCTGAATGATATTTATGGTAAACTGGTGAAACTGCTACATTGTTGCCATATTGTCTGGTAATCGTATATTCCAACTAGTTACACTGACTGCTGCTACTGAATATTCTGTTTCTGTTATTTAAACATACATTGTAAAGTGCTGAAAGATATTTATGGTAAACTGGTGAAACTGCTACATTGTTGCAATATTGTCTGGCAATAGGATATTCTAACTAGTTACACTGACTGCTGCTGAATAAGACTGGTTGGATAGTCTGAATGTATTTCTTTTGGTGACTTCTAATAGGCTATGTTCACTTCCTCTGCTTTCTGTACAATATTTATGATGTCTGTGTTTATTTTGATGTCCTTATTTTATTGCTTTTAGTCTTACATTCTTTCTTTTTGTTTTCTTTGCAACTTTTAGAGCCACTGAGCACCTAATCGCTTTGGGCCACCCCCCCCCCCCAATATGTCTGAGCAAGGAATCCTCTCACTCTAGCTAAAAGTAAAGAAAACTCTAACTAGCAATCATCAAAAAATATACTGCAGCCCCAGGTTTAACTCCAGGAACCTTGTTGTTGCCACTTGTGTACTGTAGGTGCCTGCTTTTGTGACTACTGTTGTAAAATCTGTTACAGTCAGCTACAGTGCATACCTCAGGGGCGATAGCTGCAAACCATCTTCCTCTTAGCCCACCCCCACCCCTTTCATCCATTTTACTGTTCATAGGTTCATAGGTTCATACTAGGCTATCTGCCCGAGGGCATTTACAAGCCTAGCCCATAGTTTTGTGGCTTACGCCACCCCTTTAGTATGGGGAACTATACCCATTATTTTGCTGTGCCTCTGTTGAGCAGTGACACTGAGGTAATCCCTGGGGTATATCTGCGATCTCCCATCCATTGGTCAAGATTTCTCTTGAACAAGGCCAGCGAGGTGCTCTGCCTCACATATACCGGGATTTTATTCCACAGCATAGGAGTCTTTGGGTGAGGAGTCTATCCCTCCAGCACGTCCTATTAATAGCCGTGTGGAGGTTTACGTCTCCCGCTTTGGGGGCTCTGACAGATCTAGTTTTTTGGGGGTGAAGCATATTTAACAAATCTGGGTTTGACATGGCCTTGTATGTTAGGCAAAGGTCACCTCTGAGCAAGCGGTAAGCGACTGAATAGAGCTGGAGTTCTTTCAGTCGGGCAGCATAGGACAGATGTTTGAGACCCTTTATCCTTTTGGTGAGGAACTTTTGTGGCCTCTCCAGCTGCTGCAAGTGTCGGGTCAGATACATTCCGAATGGGGCATTGTACTCAATCATTGGTCTGATGAGTGATGAGTATAGGGAGACTATGACCTCCCTTGATCTAGATGAGAATCCCTACATGATAAGGTGGGCAATGTAGAAGGTCTTCCTAACTACTTTAGCTACATGGGTGTCGAATGACAGACTACTATCAACCTGGGTCCCCAGGTCCCTGATAACTTCTTCTGTACTCAGTGGATTGCCACCTATTTGGTAGCTAGGGTAACCTTGTTTTTCCCGAAGGGTATGACTATGCATTTTTGGCATTTAACTTTAGGCCATGGCTCTGGCACCAGTTATCCGTTTCTGTGAGACCCTTCTGAAGGATATCTGTGTCAGATGTGTTTTCTACTATGGCCCAGTTTGCAGTCATCTGCAAACTTTGTCAGCCATAACCCTCCTGTGTTTGCTTGTACTTCAGAAAGTAGATGCCAAACAAGAGTGGAGCCCAGGACTGAGCCCTGTGGTACACCACTTGTGACAGGCTTTGAGTCTGACATGGCGCCAGCAACTCTGACCCTGTGGGTTCTGTCACTCAGCCAGTTTGCAACCCATCTTGTGATGTATGGGTTAACATTTAAGCTGATGAGTTTTCAATGATACCCGAGTGGGGTATTGTATCAAAGGCCTTCGCCAGATCGAGATAGGCTGTATGGACTGCCTTTCCCTCATCAATGGCTTTGGTGACTGTTTGAAAAAGTCAACCAAGTTTAGAAGGCATGATCTGCCTTTGACAAAGCCAAACTGGGATGGATCCAAAGTCTGCAAATTCCCTATGTCTTTATTTATGAGGTCCATTATGATCCTCTCCATGGCTTTGCAGATAAGGCTTGTCAAGCTAATGGGCGGTAATTTCAGGGTCGGTGGAGGCACCGCCTTTGTGAAGTGGGACCACAGTTGCAGTGCGCCACTCCTGGAGTGCGTATCCAGAGGTAAGACTATGATTAAACAGCTGTCCTAGCTGTGGGTTTAATTCCTCGTTGAGTTCATGGAGCACACAGCCGGGGACACCATCAGGTCCCATGGATGCTGTGTTTTTGCTTTGGAGAGAGCAGTTCTCACTTGGGCGTTGGAGATGTTTGGGGGCTGCAATCGCTTATAGATATCTCTCCTTTTGGGGGAGGGAGAAGTTTGCACTGAACCTGTCAGCCAGTATGTTGGCAATGTCTGTAGGATCAGTAATCTTCACATCATTTTGAACTAGTTCTGAGCATATCTGGGAGTTTCCTCCCAGGTTTCTAACTATAGCTAAAGAAGGCCTTATGATTGTCTTTGAGTCTTTAGCTATTTTTCTCTCAAAATTTGCTTTGGATGATTTTATGAGAGCTCTTAGTTTTACTTATAGTGATCAAGGGTGTCTTACCTTTTAAGGATTTTGCTCTATCTTGTAGTAGCTTCCTCCTTTTGTTGTAGAGTTTGTTTATGGCTGGGGTCCACCAGAGTGGACGCTTGCCTTTGGTACAAAGAGTCTTTGTTTTGCTTGGGATTGCCTTATCCATGCAGTCCTGCAGGTGCTGGTAGAAGGCATTTGTAAGTGATTCAGCGGCTTGAGTACTGTTTTCCGTCGGCTCGGGGCCTTAAAGGAGACCACACTAGTCTTTAGAAGTGTGAAGTCGGCTTTGAGAAGTTCTTTACTGTGGTCTTTTTATTTCAGGTGGGGGTGGGATGAGGACCTCCAGCGAGATTAGTTTGTGATCTGATCTCACCAGTGAGGGGTATACTTCCGGTGTTGAACATTGTGCTCCCATGTTCGTGATGATGAGATCAAGTATGTTTTCTCCTCTTGTGGGATGGTGACTAGTTGTTCCATGGCATTTGAGTTTATGAATTCCAGGAACTTTTGGGCTAGGGTGTTTGGGCTTGAGTAGTGTTCCCAGTCTATATTAGGGTAATTGAAGTCACCTAGTATGATGGTGTTTGGTGATACATTTATCCCCTCTAGTGTTTTCAGGAAGGCCATGTGAGGTTCCTGAGTTTGTGAGGGTGGCCTGTAACATGCTACAATTTGCAGAGCAGTCTTGCCTATGGTTAATTGCACCTGGATGGTCTCCGATGCATCGTGCGTTGCCACCAGTCTTGAGGTGTGGGTGTCTTTGATGAATATGGATACCCCCCTCCTTTCTTGGTATTGTCCGGATTTTGGGGCGGAGCATGATAAGAGGTAAAACCTGATAGTGCTGGGGTGCTCTCAGGAGCCTTGAACCAGGTTTCTGTCACTGCACAGACATCGATGTTCTCCATACTGAGAAGGGCCTCGAGTGCGTGCATTTTGAGATTTAGACTTCTGGCATTGAGCAGCATTACCCTTAGTTTTTTCCTTTTTGTGTTCTAGGGTGGTAGGTTTAGAATTTGAGCCTTGCCTAAAAAGGCACTATGGGGGTGGCAAGAGCCTTTGCCAATATCCGGAATCCCAGGGTGACAGGTGCAAGCCGTCCCTTGCGAAACAGCGTGGCTTGTCCAGCATGTCATCCCAGGCAGACAGACATTGGATCCCCCTTTGAATGACACCAGAGTTTAAGCCAATTGTTAAAGCTGATCATCTTATCTCTGTATTGTGGCATCATTCTTGGTGAAGGTAGGATACTGCTCAAGGTCAGGGTCATACCTGCCTGGGCTACATAATCAGAGAGCTCCTCAATGTCTCTTTTCATGTAGTCAAGGAGATACGTCTCAGGTCGTTTACACCAGCGTGGACAATGACTGAGTCATATTTGTACCTGCTGTTGAGAGACCTGAGTGCTTGCGTTATGTGGCGGATTCTAGCCCGACAGGCAGCTTACTGTGACCTTCTCCTTACTCAGTCTGGTGAGCGGGCGTCAGTGTGTCTGACTATGGAGTCACCAATGACTAGTGTGTCTGGCATTGTGTTTGGCCTTAAGGGCTGTGACTGTTTGACACTCTGACTGTGAGGTCTATGTGTTGCAGGTGTTGTGTTCTGAGGTGGTGGTTGTTTGGGTGTCTGCTTTGGTGGCCTCTGCTGTTTTGGTAGATTTTGATCAGAGCCTTGAGTATGTCTTTGTGTGTTTATGTGTATGATTTGAGGTTGTGATGGTACTATGTGAGACTGGGTCTATAGTGTGTGTGGTAACCTTCTCCTCCTGACTGGTCTTGCCAGTCCTATGTTGAGAGCTCAGCCTCCAGTTTGGCCGTATAGTTGCATCTCTCATGTATTTGTGTTTTGTGGGAGGAGGAGAGGGTTGTCTGTGTACATGAGGCAATTGTAACATTGCCTCAATATTCCCAGGTTCACCAGCTGAGCAGGAGAGGACACTAGCAACTGATCCCTCGACATGCTAGAAGGACTAGACAAAAAACTTTAAAAGAGATTCCGGGGACGTGGTGACCGAGAAATGGGGGTTTGCCTTTTGGGGTGCTATCTATAAGAGTGCCGTGATCAAGGTAATAAGTACTGTAGGAGCAAGTGCTAGGTTTAACAGATAGAAAAGTCTACTTGGAGTCAAGTAGAGATGATCTTTTAGGTATTAGAGAAAGTGCTAGTAACAGGGATGCTTAAAGGTAAGATTGAAAAGAATGCACTCTGCAGTGTGCACTAGAGAAGTTAGATATGAAAGTAGGTAGCTTGAGTTTTACCTGTTTAAAAGTTAAGGTTTAGTGGAGAGTTACTATTTTTAAAACAGCAAGATGGACTGAAAGGGTGGTTACTTTTGTATTTTGGTACTATGAAATACTGTAGTTTGGCCAATAAATTTAAATAATTGAAGGGGTGGGATTTCAAAAGTGATGGTTTTGTGATTACTCACATAAGCCAGTGAAAGTAGAGAGAAATGAGATATATGGTCAGATTAACATAAGAGGCGGGCAACTAGAAAGACAGTGGTATTTAACAAGACAACTTAAATGGGTGGGAGGGAGGGGGAAAATTCTGCCTGACTCAGAACAGAGAGAGCTGTGGTCTCTTTTGAAGTTTTAATATGCTGTTAAACAGAATGCAAGCAAAACACAAGGTAAAGAAAACAAACTACAGTATTCAAAATATAGAAAGGCAATACAGAAATACAAAAAATAACAGCAAACTAACCTTTCCTTCACAGCAAAGTGTAGCAGAGTCTGGATGAGCCTTTCTGGATGTTGAAACATTTTGTTTAACTTATTTGCTTTATGTTAAGGTATTTAGCCCCTCATTAGAGTCATAGCCTTCAGGCCCCCCAATACTTACTCTTCACTAATTACATACTACCTGCTTGTCTCTCCCTTTTCAGCCAGCACAGGACTCCCCTGAGTTACCTGCTCACTCAAATTACCTTACTGATTGTTTTTCTTATTTTCTTTCTTCTTGTGCTTTCTCCTTGCAGGGTCAACCCGCTCCGTTCGCCCTTGCTATGCTCGGGCTCACTCCGCTCCCCTACTCCCATTCCCACCCACCCTCACTTTCATTTCCTTTATACTTCTCTCCTCTCCACCCCCTTCTCTTCTGACTGATCCCCTCCCCATACCATACAGCTTAATCCCCTCTTACCACACTTCATTTCATATACCCGCCACTAATCTCCTCCTCTCAAATCTGCCTTAGTCCCCCCTTCTCTATCAATCACCTATCTCTCTTTAAACCTCCTACACCTTACTGCTCTTACTAACATTCACCTGACTCTTCTCTACTATGTCACCTCACCACCTACTTGTCCCCTCTCTCCTCCTCCTAGCACTATCTACTTCATACCATATACCTCTGCATTACATAGCATCAGCACCAACTCTCTCAAACAACCATCACCATTATAGCTACCTTCACACAATTCTTATCTCTCCTCACCTATTTCCTAGCTCTCCTAATGCTTACTATTCAATTAAGACATATCTTAATGTTTCACTTTCTACATTTATAAAACCCATAACTCCATATACACTTGGCCTACTCTCTCTACTGACTGATTTCACTGATGTACTACTTCCTGGATGGCAACATCCACCTCCAACCCTGGGCCACCTATCACCACCTCTTACAAGCAAACACCCCCCACATCAACCCCTTCCACAACACCCCATATCCACAGTCCGTCTCCTAAATCCCTAACTACTTTCTCTCTAAACATCCAAAGCATTGTTAACATAACTACAGATTTGCACTCATGGACTGACGTCAACACACCCCACATTTTAACGCTCTCAGAAACCTGGTTAAAACCTCACATCTCTAACTCAGAAATCCTCCCCCCAGGCTACAATAGCTTCCATGCAGACAGAGCAAATTAAAGAGGTGGAGGTGTTGCTATTCTCTACTCCAACCAACTTACTCGCTCTCCACTCTGACTTTCCATATCTAGCTTTGCTCCTCTTGAAATACTAATAGTAAACTGTCACCTTAATCCCTATAAAAATTTCAATTATAACTATCTACACCCCCCAGGGGACAACATCCCTATCCTTGAAAACTTTCCCTCTTGGCTCACCCTAAATGTTCCTTATGAAACCATTATACTTGGGGACATAAATATACATTGGACCCCTCTTTCTTCCTCATCTCCTACTCATTGTCTCAATCTGTATGGCTTCCACCAACTAATATCTTCTCCTACCAGGTTCAACAGAAGCTCTACTTTAGGATCTATAATAGACTGGATCCTTCCTTCTGACCCTTGTCTCTACCCATAACCCTGGCATTCTCCCTAACTCTCTAAGTGACCATTCCCCTATTTATATCCATGGATACTCCTAACACCCTCCCAAAGAGCACATCTGCACAGTATGTCGTGACCTGACTCACTTCAATCTAGACAATTTCATCTCCACTTTGTCCAATATAAATTGGTCCTTCCTTAAAATCTCCCCCTTAATGATGCTGTATCCTCTTTCAATACTCTATTTCTAGATGTACTAAATTTCATGGCACCTTCCAGGAAAATCTGGGTAAAATCAAAATGTGCTCCCTGGTTAACTAAGCAAACATGCTCTATCATGCATCTGAAGGATGCTGCCTGGAAAACTTGGACCAGAAATAAAACTCCTCCCTTACTCCAAAGCTACAAGGGACTTAGAAATAGGTATAAACAACTAGTTACCAGAGACAAAAAAAAAAAACATTCTTTGCCACCAACCAAAGTAGCCCACATAACCCTAAAAAAATTTGGTCTACCATAAATAATACCTTCCACCCTGGTAATCCTCCTACCCCCAACCCATTCCCTCTCAATACTGCCTCACAGACTGCTGCTCTTTTAAATAATTATTTTATTGCAACAATCCAAAAACTAACTCCAAACAGCTCTATTGTCTCCTTTCTACATTTACATCCCAGTCCTCCTTCCTCCAATACATTCTCCCTACAACCAGTTCCCACTGCCTTCATCAAATCCCAACTAAATAAACTTAAGCCCTGCTCTCCCTCTGTTGACAAGCTACCTTCCTACTTTCTTAAAATTGCTGCCAATGTTATCGCTTACCCTGTCTCTATCCTTATTAATCATTGTATTACTAAATCTCTTGTCCCGTATGTATGGAAATCCTTGTACACAATCCCTCTTCACAAAGAAGGAAACTCCACTGAGCCATCCAACTATCGTCCCACTGCTATACTATCCCCCTTTCCAAAATTCTAGAAAAGTGTGTCCACACACAGCTACTTAAACACCTGGTAGCTAATAACCTTCTTACTCCCACCCAACATAGCTTCAGACCCCACCACAGTACATCAACAGCTCTACTCTCATTCACCCAAACAGTAGCAGAAGCCCGTGACAACGACCTACTGGTTTCCTGCTTATTCCTCGACTTCTCCAAAGCATTTGGTACTGTCTCACTCTAAACTGATAACTAAACTCTCTGACTGTCTCTTACTCTAAACTGATAACTAAACTCTCTGACTGTCTCTCACTCTAAACTGATAACTAAACTCTCTGACTGTCTCGCACTCTAAACTGATAACTAAACTCTCTGACTGTCTCTCACTCTAAACTGATAACTAAACTCTCTGACTGTCTCTCACTCTAAACTGATAACTAAACTCTATGTCTCTCACTCTAAACTGATAACTAAACTCTCTGTCTCTCACTCTAAACTGATAACTAAACTCTCTGACTGTCTCTCACTCTAAACTGATAACTAAACTCTCTGTCTCACTCTAAACTGATAACTAAACTCTCTGACCTTCATCTCGCCACCCCCTCTTTAACTGTCATCTCCCCATTTCTTCCTCTTAACACCGGTGTCCCCCAAGGTTCTATATTGGGTTGTCTCCTGTTCAATATTTTTACTAACAGTTTATGCTCTGCTACCAACCTCTCCACACATTTGCAATATGCAGATGACGCAACCCGTATTACCACTGCTCACAGCATCCCAGAACTCCTTGCTCTTACCCAAGACACTTTTACATCCATCGAAACCTGGCTCACTGATGATCAACTAATTCTAAATCCAAAAAAACTAAACTTCTACTTTTCCTTCCTAAAACACTGGCAACACACAAATCCACTTTCTCTATTACCTCACTCAACAATACCACTATCAGACCAGAACCCCATACTAAATTACTTGGTGTTATAATTCACGATGAATTAAAATTCGACATACACATCCATCATTGCATAAAAAAAAAAAAAAAAAAAACACCAGAAACTTGGTCTCCTGTACCGTAACCACAGACTGCTTTCATCCTCCACCAAACCCTCCCTGCTCCTCTCTCTCCTATTACCCTGTCTTTTGTATGCAGCTCCAGTTTTTACTAACCTTCAGTCTTCACTTCTCTCTAAACTAGAGCAAACATACAATAAATAGTTAGATTAGCTTCTAATCTCCCTTACAAATCCCACCACTGCCTCGCCCTTAAATCATTACAATGGCTTGAATTCCCTAAACAATTGTTTCTTTCTCAACTGCATACAACACACTCAGTTCTTTATAATCCCACTTCCTGTCCCTCCACCTCTAATATTGCATCTCTATATAACCCCCGACATCAACTTCATACATCTGACAAACATCTTCTTGACATTTACAAACCGTCAAAAAATATCGGTAAGTCCCTATATAAATACTCTGTAGCTCACACCTGGAATTCACTCCCACTTAAAATAAGAAGTAGCCCCCATAAATTCCATTTCAAACTACAACTCAAACACTACCTTGTTAAGACCTGGTCCTGCCCTTGCCAAGCTCTGACCTGATCTTTAACTGATTTCTTCCTAAATTCTAATTTTGATTACTTTAAGTTTTTCTCTCTTTTTCTCTGCCTTTCTTTCTTGCTCTTCTTTACAGTATATCTACAATCAGGTTCTTGTAAATATTCCTACTCTGGGATTATCCTGCTGCTATTGTATTGGATTTTTTGAAATATATATATAAATATATTGTCTTTGTTGTTTTTATTTTATGTAAATGTTTCTTGTTAATATTACTGGTGTAATGTTTAGTCTTTGTATTAATTACTGCTTTTAAAAATGTCTGTAATTGTAATTGGAGCTTTTCTCTTCGTGTCTCCACTGAACATGGGCCTTTGGCTCAGTTGGACCAACCCGATTAACAAATGACAATCAATCAATCAATCAATAAATAAATAAATAAATAAATAAAAGTTATTTCAAGAGTGACCACTTTGTGATTTAATCTCACTAGTGAGGACATTACAGAATGGGGGTGTAACATTCCCTCATATTTTTGAGTATCAGATCCAGGTGTATAAAACAGTTGTTCCAGGTTGTTTGGATTGACAAAATGCAGGAATCTTTGAGCCTGCATAGGTTCATAGGTTCATACTAGGCTATCTGCCCGAGGGCATTTACAAGCCTAGCCCATAGTTTTGTGGCTTACGCCACCCCTTTAGTATGGGGAACTATACCCATTATTTTGCTGTGCCTCTGTTGAGCAGTGACACTGAGGTAATCCCTGGGGTATATCTGCGATCTCCCATCCATTGGTCAAGATTTCTCTTGAACAAGGCTTGTTAGTGGTTTGTATGTATCCCAGTTTACGGTGGAATACATAAAATTGCTTATGAATATGGTGTTTGGACTGCATTGTGAGTGACTCCAGTACATTCAAATATGTTGTATGGTTATCCTGGATCACAGACAGGGACCTATACGTAGGAAGTATATAGTATGGGACTTTACCTAAGGTTAATTAGACAAGGGTTAGCACAAATACATCATATTGTTTCACCAGTCTTGAGGTGTGCTTACTTTTCTATGTACATTGATACACCTCCACCTTTTGTCCCTCCTTGTGCAATAGCGGGTCTAAATGTGTGGAAGACAATATAGCCTATCACTGCCAGGGTGCCTTCTGTGGCTTTAAATGATGGCTCAATAACTGCTCAGATGTAAACACTCTCCAAGGTGAGAAATGCTTTCAGGGACTGGAGCTTCTTGTTAAGATTCCTAACATTAAGCAGTAACACCTTTAGTTTATCATGACTAGAATCTACTATTTCAGAAGGTTTATCGGCTTGGCATTGCCTAAAAAAGGCATTATAGTGGTGGATGATGCTTTGGCCAGGTGTTTGTGATGTTACCAGTTTTGGGAACATATAGGTCACTCACGATAGGTTCAATTAAGGGCTTGTATAGTACAAGGCCACACCACAAAAGTCAGTAAGAGACAGAAAATGAGAGAGTTTGATGGCATTCTGCATAAGTCATAGAAATCAGGCCATGGATTTTCTTAATGGTGAGCCATTGGGGATCTTTCAAAATGGATCAGGTGTCTAGATATGTATATATCAAAGGGTGTGTTATGTTCTCTCATGGAGGTAATATGGGAGGAGTACACATGTCAGTGGCTCAATGGGTTACACACTAACTTTTGGTGCTGGAAGATCCAAAGGCCATGGAGTATTTTTCCACACCAGATACTTGGATTAATTTTCCTACACTGACACCGAAGTTCAGTATGGGGAGTGCTGCATTGCTGTGCGTGCTGTCCTTCCGATGAGATGTTAAAACTGAGGTTCTGTGAGCCTGCATTGGTCAGTACTTATCAACAAAAAAAGAGTAAAGGAAGTTCCCTAAGTCCTCTGACCAAATTTCTTCCAGTCAGTATTAATATCACCTTGAGTCTCCCCTTAAAAAGAGGCCACTGGAATAATGGGACTAACCCAGTCATGACATCTTTAGACCTAGCAGAAATAGCTTTGGTAGTCAGCATAGCTTGGTAGAAGGATTTTCTACAGGCAGTAGACACATGGTGGTCAAAGAAGAGCTCATTGTCCAGAAAAGTGCTCATCTCTCTAACTGCTGATTTGTGAGTTTTGCGATATGTGCATGGATGCTTGCATTTTTCAAGAACATGCTATACACATCTTAGCATTTAAGTTTTGGTCACGAGCCCGATACTACTATGTGTTTCTACATGTTATACCACCTTGTAAGATCAGGGAATCCTTTGGAGAATTGATGATGGCTCCAAGTTTGGAGTAACCCATGAACCTGATCAACAAGAGACTCCTGACATCAGCCTGGACACAGAAAAAGAAAATACCCCCAGAAGTAGACCCAAGGATGAATCTTAGGGGAAACCCCACTAGTAGGGAGCTTTTCAGAGGAGACAAGCTGCCCCATCCTGATTTGTTGTGTTCTGCTTGTGAGCCACTTCTGCAGATCAGAAGGTAAAAAAATAAGTTATGTCCTTAACATAACGTTACATGTGGAGTGTTCATCTCGCCTTTGTTCTTACACACGGGTTCGGAGCCGATCCTCGGCTCCGAGTCGGCCGCATCGCAAAGCTCTGCATCTCAGAGAAGCTCGAGACCAAACTATATCCCACAATCCTCCCTGCCATTACTCAGATCTAGTTTGCAAACAAACCAGACCGATAACCTAATACCTCAGGTGCAAGAACTACACACTCTCTCAGGCATCCAGAGACACTGTCTCACCATAGCAAATAACCAAGGGTAGCAGCATATACCCCATGATACACAGGACCCTATACCCCTGAAGGGGTTAAGACATTTAGATCAGAATCTAGTCCCACCCGTTCTTCCAAAATACGTGGGGGGGTGATGTAAGAACAAAGGCGAGATGAACACTCCACATGGAACGTTATGGTAAGGACATAACTTTTTTATGTGAGAGTGCTTGTTCTTACACACGGGTAGCGTCCCTAGCTCCATCACCCCGAGTGACTCATGGAAGAACGTTCCTAAGCACAGTGGAACCAAAAGATGTCCTGTCTTTGGAGACTTTGTCAACTCTATAATGAGTGATGAAAGTATGTGGCTTAGACCACGTGGCTGCTACACAAATCATGTCCAAAGGCAGGCGAGCTGCATGAGCTAAGGAAGTGGAAATGGATCTGGTAGAATGGGCCTTAGGTTTGGTGGGTAAGGACTGATTTGAGTATACAAAGGCTATACAATCAGCAAGCCATTTAGATAATGTACGTTTTGTAATTGCCATGCCCTTTTTATTGTCTGCAAACGCGACAAAGAGCTGATCTGTCTTCCTGTAACTTTTAGTCCTATCCAAATAAAATCTTAACTGCCTGTGAACATCCAACTTGTGCAGCATATACTCCAACTTGTTAGTATGGTTCTTGAAGAAGGTAGGGAGTTCTACGGATTGGTTAATATTTGTAACGGAACATACCTTTGGAAGGAAAGATGGGTTTGTACGTAAAGAGACTCTATCTGGATGGAAAATCAAGTAGGGTGGTCTGACCGATAATGCTTGCAGCTCTGAAACTCTTTGAGCTGAAGTAACAGCTACGACGAAAAGTGTCTTCCACGATAAGAACTTTAGGAGGCAGGATGAAGCAGGTTAAAAGGGTGGCAACATGAGTTGTGACAGTAACAAATTTAAGCTCCATGGAAAGAAAGGCTTCCTGACGGGCGGCCGAAGATGGAAGGTTCCTTTCATAAAAGCCTTACAAAGTCTGTGAGACATAATGGGAGAACCGTCCTCACCAATATGGAAGTTCGATATGGCCGCCAACTGTACTCTTAGTGTGGAAGTAGAGGCTCCTTCGTGAAAGAGGATAGATAAAAATTCCAATACTTTATGTAGAGGAGCTTCCAGGGGGTCTAAGTGTTGGCTAGACGCCCAGTATACAAAGCGTTTCCATTTACTCCTGTAGAGGTTTGTAGTGGAAGCTTTATGAGAAGCAACCAGAATGTGTTGAACCGCCGGAGAAAGTAGATCAGACCTGGCTAGGCAGGAAAGCGGAGCAGCCAAGCTGCTAGTTTGAGGGACTGAAGAGACGGGTGAGGAACTCCCGATGAATGGGTCTGTAGATCTGGTACTGGGTCCAGAATCCACGGTTCCTCCATTTGATGGGCTCGAAGAAAGGGGAACCATATCTGCCGAGGCCAGAATGGGGCTATGAGTATTGTTGTCCTTTCCAGGTTCCTGGCTTTCTGTAGAAATCTGGGAATCAAGGGAGTAGGTGGGAATGCATATAGGAGACCCGGGGGCCAATCGTGTATCAGTGCGTCCCTGGGGACATCCCTCGGAGGGGGTAGAAGGGCAAAGTAGCTTCTGCATTTTGCATTCAACGGGGAAGCAAATAGATCGCAGCAAGGCTGGCCCCATCTGTGGAAGATCTTTTCCACCATCTGTGGATTGAGGGACCACTCGTGAGGTAACAGAATGGCTCTGGTCAACCTGTCCGCAATGACGTTGGATGACCCCGGGATGTGCGTTGCTATCAGAAAACGACCCGTGGACTCTGCCCATTGCCAAATTCTCATGGCCTCTCTGCATAACGGGTAAGACCTGGTTCCCCCTTGCTTGTTTATGTACCAGACTACAGACATATTGTCTGTCTGAACTGCTACTGTTCCTAGAGGTAAGAGGGCTTGGAATTGTTGCAACACCAGGAACACCGCCCTCAGCTCCAGAACATTTATGTGCAGGGTGTATTCCATGTTGGACCATTTTCCTTGGACTGTTCTTCCCTGAAATAGACCCCCCCACCCTATCAGAGAAGCATCCGTGGTTATTGTGGCCGTCGGACTGGGTAGAACAAATGGACGACCCATAGTGAGATCCTGACTGTACACCCACCATGAGAGGTCTCGTCTGCAAGAGTCTGTTATTAGAATCTCGTGCGCTAGGGATAAGTGCTGGAACGACCACTGTGCGAAAAGCAGCCATTGGAGGATCCTCATGTGTAATCTTCCCATAGGAACTGCGATCAGGGACGTTGCCATTAGTCCCAAAACTTTCAATACCAGTTTGGCCGGGGCTTTCTTGCTCTGTAGTAGAAGAAGAACCTGTTGTTTGAGGGTTGACGCCCTTATTGGAGGGAGCTTTAGCAGTGTTAATCGTGTATCTAGGTCTGCTCCGATGAATGAAATATGCTGTGAGGGCGATAAGCAAGACTTTTCGAAGTTTATCGAAATCCCTAGGTGGTAACAAAGGTTGACTGTGTAGTCTCTGACTTGTATGAGGTGACGCTCGGTGGTGGCAGTGAGGAGCCAGTTGTCCAGATAGGGAAACACCTGGAATCCTTGTCGTCTCAAGTGAGACGCAACTACTGCCATGCATTTGGTGAATACCCTGGGGGCTGAGGTGAGTCCAAAGGGCAGAGCTCGAAACTGAAAGTGACTGGCTCCCAGCCAGAAGCGCAGGTGATCTCTGGACGGTCTGGCCATCTTGATGTGGTAGTACGCGTCTTTGAGATCTATCGAGCAGATCCAATCGTCCTTCTGTAAAAATGGAAGGATCGATTGAAGCGTGACCATCCCGAACTTTTCCTTCTTCACAAAGGTGTTGAGATTGCTGAGATCTAAACTCGGTCTCTAGTCCCCTGTTTTTTTTGGAACTAAAAAGAAACTTGAGTAAGTTCCAGATCCTCTTTGGTCCGCCGGGACTGGTTGGATGACTCTTTTTGAGCAGCTTTGAAATTTCTATTGCTGCTGGGCTTCGCAGATGGGGTGGCACATCTGGAAACCTTCTTTGTTGAGGTGGAGTTGATATGAAGGGGATTTTGTATCCTCTGGTTATAATGCTTTTTACCCAGGAATCCAAAGTAATATTTAGCCAGGCCTGTGGGTATAAAGCCAAGCGACCCCCGACTGCCTCCAGAGCAGGACAGCCGGGCCTCCGTTCAGGAGTGATGGAAAGGCTTCCCAGGGACGGTATCCCTGTCACCTTGGTTATGCGGACCCCCTCTACCGCCGGGGCGGCGTCTTCCATTTCTACCCCCCTCTGCCTCTGGAGGGGGTATCACTCTGTGTGGCTTGGAAAGATACTGAGTCTTACGGAACCACATTTTCCCGCCTCGTTGCCCTTTGGGGTACGGTCTAGTTGGAGCAGAAAAACGGACCCAGACAGCAGACAGAGTCTTTCCCTCTTGCTCACACCAAGTCACAGTCTCCTTCACCTTGGGCCCGAAGAGTGTGGCACCATCAAAGGGGGCATTGGCAAAGGAAGACTTGAAGGCTTCCGCAAAGGAGCACAGCCGCATCCAGGATTGTCTTCGAAGAGCAATCGCTGAAGCTGCAGCTCTACTCGATCCTTCGGCCACATACGAGATGAGCCTCATGGATGAGTTTACTATGGAGGTAAGGGTGTTAAGTTGTGCTGTTACCTTATCTGAAACAGCAGCATCTGTGTTACCCTGGAGGGTATCTGTCAGCTCCTTGATGAGATCCCTCTGCAGACGTGTGAAATGGGTCAAATAGTTTAGCGAACGCATGGAAAAAGTCACTGAACTAAAAACGCGCTTCCCGTATCTGTCCATAGTCCTAGAATCCTTATTAGGAGGATGAACAGATGAGGAAGACTCAGACATCTCCTTTTTCGTGGCTGCCGCCACCACCATAGTGTCGACCGGAACTCCCTTGGTGAGATAAGTCTTGTCCTGGGGGGTGGTGATAAATTTGTTTGGTTTTCTAGAGACTGGTTCCACTGTGTCAGGTGTCTCCCACGCCCTTCGAGCAATCAATTCCATTAATTCATCGAAGGGTGGAGTCACCCAGGAGGTAGAAGGTTGAACCCCAAAAGCCTTCAGCAACACCGACTCGTCCTCAGTTGGGGCTAGGGACTGCCAATCACCCCTCTATTTCAAGATCTCCAGGATGTCCGCAAATGACACATCCTCAGAGGGGGATTTTGGGGACCCCTCTGCCTCATCCAAGTCGGTGTCAGACGTTAGAGATTCCTGTGGGGAATCTATGTGCCTCCTCTTGCACAACCGTTTCCTCGGGACCTCATCAGAGGGGGCTTCCGGTGAGGCCTCCAAGGAACAGGGGGAACCCTCTGGGGGTGGCTGAGGCAATGGGGCTCTACGCTTTGGATGGGTCGTGGGGGCAGAAAAAGAAAGTGGCCCTTTAGGGGAAGGAGAAAACGCCTCTGATGAAGTGGTTGTCTGTGCAGACAATACCTTCCTCATAAGGTCAAAAGCCCCTGAACCCCGGGCCGAGGACTCCCCCGGTTCTGAAGAATACGGGAGCATCCCAGACATGGGGGCCGTGGGGTCCGACCCCGAGGACGGAGCCGAGCCAGTCTGTGCCGAGGCCCCGAGAGCGAGAGTCGGCACCGAAAGGTCGGTACGACTCTCGGTCCCGGAACCGAGGAGAGACCGTCGGCTCCGCGACTCACCTACCGGTTCTGAAGGAGTCGAAGTCAATGGTGTCGATCATGCAATGGACGGTTTCGGCACCGAGGGCTCCACTATCATCAGCTCATCCTCTCCCGGCTCCGAGAACTGGATGGGTCTCGAAGGAGGACCTGTTGGAGATATGGGGAGGCCTTCTAGTTTCGACACCAATTGGGAGGAAACTGCAATCAACTTGGAAAGGGCCGTGTTTTCCATAAGTTTCTGCATGACACGATCCACATCTGTCTCAGATAACGGTCTGGAAGAACGGGTCGAAGGGGCCAAAGATGGCACCGACCAAAGAATGGACGGTGGCGGCAGCTCCGACACCGGTTGCAAGATCTGGGTCTCAGTGAAAGATAAACATTCGACGCTCGGCCCTGAGGTCTGTGGAACCGGTGAACGAACCTTCAAAGATGAACTCGGAGCCGATGACATGGGCTCCGACATCTTCGACCCCTTCGAGGACTTAGAAGCCTGATCCGATTTGTCCAAATCCTCTTGAAAGGCAGGCTTAAGCAACCCTCTATCTATAAACTTCCTGCGTCTATCTGTCATGACCCTCCCGCTAAAGGAATGACATATAGAGCAATCCTCTTGTAGGTGGAGAAGGCCAAGACAGTAAACTCAGGACGCGTGGTTTTCAGTGATAGACATTTTCTGCCCACACTGACATCTTTTAAAGCCGAATTTTGCTTTCTCCGACATGACTGTAGAAGTAAAGACACTTTACTAGGTAATAACAAGAAAAAACTACCAATAACTAATTTATATATATATATATATATATATATATATATATATATATATATATATATATATAAAATGAATATCTATATAAGAGTAAAGAACACTCGACAAAAAAACCACACCAAGAGAAAAAGGGTAGGTCACAAAAAGTGCCTTAAGAATAATATTGAGCAATATTATAATAATAATCACACACACACACACACACACTTCTATACTATACTAACTATTAGAAACTTATTTTTACAAAAAAGGAAGTAGCTTATCTGAAAGAAGCAAAAAGTTATCAAATTTTTCTCTTGTCCGAGCTCTCCTCGATCCGATCTGTTGCAGCGGAAAACTAGATCCAAGTAATGGCAGGGAGGATTGTGGGATATAGTCTGGTCTCGAGCTTCTCTGAGATGCAGAGCTTTGCGATGCGGCCAACTCGGAGCCGAGGATCGGCTCTGAACCCGTGTGTAAGAACAAATGGCGAGATTGAACACTCTCACATCAAGGCTTTACATTTAGTTTGATTAGTTTGTCAATAATGTCTGAGTGTGAAATGGTTTGGAAGGACTTGGTTAGGTTGCAGTACATTGTGTACAGAGTTTCCCTTTGTACAATGCTTCTGTAACTTTTGTAAAGAACTTGACTAGACTAAGCTGCCAGAGTCTTCTTTTCACAAACCCAGAATGGTTTTGGTCATGGGATTGTAAGCTATCAATATCTAAGTTTATGAGTTCCATAATGATGTGTTGCATTATCTTAACAGTTAAGGATGGTAAGGCCTATTGGTCTATCTCCACACCTCTAACAAAATCATTTGACAGGCTGAGGTTAAACTGGTTCAGGTAGTGGCTTCAGTGAGACAGTACTTCATACTGACAAGGAAAAATCCCAGCATATTTCAGGGCACTGAACCAGTGCTTAAGTTTGAGAGAGCATACTTGGGAACACACTCCAATACAACAAACCAAAGTTCTTTGTTTAATTTCTCAGAACAGATTTAAGATTCAAGAGTGAGGATTTTTTTGGTTGTCAGACAGATTGCTTATATTAATGTCCCACCATGGGGCGTTCCTGGTTAACTTGGAATTTTCCTGGTCTGATTAGGACAGATATCTTGATGCAGTCACTAAGGTGAGAATAGAAACTCTCTACTAGTGCAATGCTCTTGGCTACTTGGGTATTGAAGGACAGGGGCTACTTAACCACTTCAGGTCTTCAGCTCACTCCAGACACTTAACCTTAATGACATCCCAAAAGACAGTAAGGATTGAGCGCATTTTTTTTTGTTCTTTACCATGAAGGTTACTGAATGGCGGTCAGAGCTGACAAGTGGCTGTATGTGTAGAGCACAGTGGTGTTAAATCAAAGTCACCAAGTCAAATAAATCTGAGGCCTTTTAGGGCAGGGCACTATTTGGTTTAATACTGATGACATGCAAGCATTGTTTATATTTTTTGTAATGAAGTATGTCTTCCTGTTTAAAAATGGATAGTTGAAATCCCCCAAAATAATATTGCTTCATTCTGTGGTGAGAGATTCAAGCTTGTTTGGATATGCCTAATGGGTAGGGGTTGGTAACTTGGTATGATATGGCAAGGGATCTTATAGTTATGAGAATGCGGAAGAGTTCACAAGTCTAGGTGTGATAAACTTGCAAAAGAATAAGGACACACCATGACCTATAACAGAGATACCCTCAGTAGAGGGTTGAATGAATAGAATATATTTAATTTTGGTAGAGAGTGTGTTATCACTGCACAGCAGCTATGCTTCAGTGATGAACCCACACTGTGAAAGTAGCAGACTCCAAATCCGACTTCAGAACAGTGACAAGTGGAGTACCACAGGGTTCAGTCCTGGGTCCTCTCCTGTTAGCCTGCACAGAAGGTCTTTGGCTAACGAAGTTCGCAGATGACTGCAAACTAGGAGCCATAATCAAAACTCCTAACGATGTGGACATCCTACAAAAGGGCCTCACTGAGACAGATGCCTGGTGTCAAAGCCATGGCCTCAAGCTCAATGCCAAAAAGTGCACTGTCATCCCCTTTGGTAAAAACTCTGTACCCATGAACTACAACATAGGCGGTAGTCTACTTAACACTGAAAGTGTGATAAGAGACCTTGGGACACAGGTGGACAGTAGTCTCTCCTTTAATTATCACATCGCCACAGTAGTCAGGAAATCCTTCTACATGGCACACCTCATCACAAAAGGTTTCTCATCCAGAAAAAGAGGTCATTGTTCCCCTCTACTCATCACTCATTAGACCCATTATAGAGTACAACGCCCCTTTTGATATGTACCTCACAAGACATCTATAACAACTGGAAAGCCGCAGAAATATCTCACAAAGAGGATTACCGGCCTCAAACAGATGCCCTATGCAGACCTTCTCAAAAACTCCAACTTTACTCTGTCACATATCTCCTACTCAGAGGTGATCTCTGCCTAACATACAAAGCTATGTCAAACCCAGAGCTGTTGGACATGCTCCACTTAAAGAAATCCCAATCCCTCCAAGCTACATGCTCTAGGGACCTAAACCTTGTCACCACAATAAACAGAACATGCCGGAGGGATAGATTCCTGTCCCAGAGACTTCCCATATTCTAGAATAAACTACCTGTCTATATCAAACAAAGCTCCTCATTAGCACTCTTCAAGAAAAATCTTGATGATTGGATGGGAAATAGGAAATTCACCCTGGGGATCACCTCTGTGGCTCTGCTCGACAGTGGCACAGGAAAGAAAATAATTTTCTTGGGTGGCAAAAGCCAGGGTACCTTTTTGGCTGGGGTTGTATAGGCCCCAGGGCCGACAGCCTACTACCTACCTATGAACCTATGATGCAGATGTCAGTACGTTCTTAGATCAAGAAGTCTTCTAGGAAGGGCATTTTCTGAGGCTTCAAGTATTGCGGTGGATTACTTTTATACTGTCTGGATTTGGTTTGGCTCAGTTGGTATATGGAGCAGACTGCTGCTGTTTGAAAAAGCACATAGAAAAATTGTCAATATAGAAAAACCTGCAGGACAGAGATGCAGGCTATCCCTTGCAAAGTAGTCAGGTCTTTGTTGGCTAGAGCCAGTGACTGATGACAATCTACTTCCAGGCAAGCATATAATGCCCATTTGTTAACCAGGAAAGAGAGGGCCTTTTCAGGGGAGACCACAGAGTAATAACTGGTTAAGTAACTTGCTCAAAGTCACACAGCAGGCAGTAAGGACTGAGGGACTCAAATCCTGTACCACAGGAAAAACAGCTCAGAGCTTTGACAATGTACACCATCTGTCATACTTAGCACATATCTGATACCCTTGGAATAACACCAAAAACTGATTGATTATTCAAATCAATTATGTTCAGTTTATATTGTGGCAAAATGTAGGATGATATTAGAGATTCATTATATATATCATCATATATGCATACTCAGACAGCTCTACCATGTGTCTCTTCATACAGTCAAAGAATGTGCGCATGTGGTTGCTCACACCCACATGAATGGCACCCATGTTGTATGTGTACCTAGTAACCTGTCATATCGTTGTACCTGAGAGGGAGTTCACCATCAACACTGTCTTGTTCAGCCTAGTGAGTTGCGTGTTTGCATTTCTCACAATAGGGTAACCTATTATTAGGACATTTCCATGTAGGGTGGGTGGTCCAAGAAGACCAACTCCTCATGTACATCCTACTTGGATGGTGTGTTAGATGGCTCAATACGTAGCTGGTGAAGTTTCTTTGTGTTACTGAGGCAGGTGTGTTACAGTCTTGTGTGTTTTACTTGCTGTAGGTACCTAACAGAGAAACAGAGGTAATATAACTGAGATCATATATACAGAATGCCTTGCAGAAGACTATCTAAATCTGCCACTAATGGAGAAATAGAAGTAAAATAAGATTACAATAGGCTAATGATCCCTTTAGCGGGGAGGAATTCATATGTTGTCTAAATGTCTGGTAGATGGATTACCAGTAGAAAGTTTGTTCTGCTTTTTTATGGCTCAGTCCAAGTACCTATCAGTGGTATAAACAACAGATGGCAACTGAAAGGGCCTTATCATATAATGTATGCAGTACATCCGTTACAATAGCAGTAAACCAAACTAAAGTTTTGCTAGAAAAAGTACGCGCGCGCACACACACACACACACACACACACACACACACACACACACACGCACACATATGTATCTACATATGTAGATATATATAATATATATATATATATATATATATATATATATATATATATATATATATATGTGTGTGTGTGTATAAAATCTACATATATAATGTGTGCATGAGTGCGTGAATGTGAAAGCTACTTGGGTACAAACAAAAATCCACAGCAGACTTCTACTGGTTAAGTAGGTTTAGGTTCATAGGTTCATAGGTAGGTACTAGGCTATCGGCCCTAGGGCCCATACAAGCCTAGCCAAAAAATGTACCCTGGCTTTCGACACCCAAGAAAATTATTTTCCTGTGCCCCTGTCGAGCAGAGCCACAGAAGTGATCCCCGGGGTGAATTTCCCATTTCCCATCCAATCATCAAGATTTTTCTTGAAGATACAGAAAAGTGATGAAACCTCACTCTCGGCAAGAGAATGTAAATAAAAGGAGCACACAGAGGAAGCTGATAGCATTCCTGCTGTGCAAATAATTATCCCCCAAATGTAGTGAAACTTGAGTTCTTAGTTGAAAAGCTGACTGAATGTAAACAATAGGATCACGTGACTTAAGTGCTTACCAAAACAATTAAACACTTGAAAATCTTTGACACTCTCCATTTAAGATTTCAAGAAAAAAAGTTGCAAGAGAAATCTGAAAGTGTTACTGAATCATCACAAAAGGAAAGGTCTCAAAAAAAATCTAAACATTTTTGTCATTCTCTAAAGGAATTGAGATGTCAAACTCTAAAAAGAATACCCAAGATAAAGGTAAGACATGAAGGTTAATTTTATCTCCTAATTTTCCCAGATTTGAAGAACTTATAAACCAAACAAATAATGAAGGTAGTGATAATTCTCAAACGAGATCCACAATTTTTATTAAATATGAATAAGTCAGAAGCAACAAAAGTTAAGGGGAAAATATATACCTGAAGGGTAGAAAAAGAAAAGTCCTACTTATAAACTGCCTTCTTTAATTTACGAATTTACAAAATGGGGAAAACCAAATCAGAATAAAAGATTTTGTTAAGAAAACATTCATTCCAGCTCTCTTACAACAGTTTTTTTTTGTGTGTGTACACTAGAGCAACACAAGACTGTAGAAGCTTTGTCAAAAAGGTGTTCCCACTTACAGGAAAGTGTAGAAGACTCAGACAGATAAAAGAGCCAGCAGAAGAAATAAAAGCTTTATGTAATGAAATTAAAGAAAAACAACAAGGCCACATGCTCAAATTTGGGTAGGAGACTATTTAGATATGTATTTAATAGATATAGGAACCACATTACTACGAGAACATTCCCAGGAACAAGAACTATAAACTTGCAAAGAGTGGGAGGAGAAATCTCTCAAGCTCAGGTAAGTCTCCCTGTAAAAGCAAAGATAGTGGAAGATACTTGCCAGCATGTATGGGCATCAGGTCCTTATTTACAAAACATCACTGGTAATTACATCTTAAAACAAAAAGGTTACATTATGGATTTGTGTAACATAGAATTGATTAGGGGACCATTAAATTAAGTATTAGTCATTTCTGAAGCTTTACAGTGTCAAAGATCCAGGACAGTATGATTTAGTTGAGTTATTAAAAACACCAAATCAAGAGTTAGCTCAGTTAGTTTATTTTTATCAGGATATTTTTGCTAAACATAGGAATGGTAGTGGACAAGTCCCTAGTCACAAGAAACTTACAAAACAATATCCAGTAAAGAGGCAGAACAGGCAATACTAAATACTGTGAAAGCTTTAGAAGCTCAAGGGGTTGTGAGGAAAATTAATTCACCAGTTAATAGTTCATATTGACCTGTACAGAAGCCAGATGGAAGGTATCATTTCACTGTTGATTACAGAGAACTTAATAAGGTGACACCTCATTCTCTGCCAATAGTAGGAAGCATGCCTGATTTTATTGCTCGGATTCAGGAAAAAAAAATTAACATTTTCTCCACATTAGATGTGAGTAATGGTTTCTGGAGTATCACTCTGGATGAAGACCAACAATGGAAATTTGCTTTTACTATAGAAGGTCAACAATATACGGACAAGAATGCCTCGGGGCTTTCATAATGCTTCCAGCAGTTTTTCATCATGTAATGCAGGAAATATTAAAACCACTGTAATGCAGATCTTCTATTATTCAATATGTAAATGACATACTTTTAGGGACAGAAACTGAAAAACAGCACTTAAATGCACTGGTAGAAATCTTTCAAGCAATAAGATAAACAGGATTAAAACTGAACCCTAAAAAGAGTCACTTTATGAAAAATTCTTTTAACGTCTTGGGTGTCACGGTATCAGCAGGATAAAGAAGCCTTAGTGAAGACAAAAACAATTGATCAGACAATTACCAATTCCGGTTAAGGCAAGCCCCAGGAATCTTTGGATTCTCAACGGAGTAGATACTAGATTATACAGGCAAAACAAAACCCTTAAACCCTTGACTGACATGCTTAAAGGAAACAAACAGGGAGATGAACCTCTCAATTGGAATGATAACTCACTAGCAGCTTTCTCTAAGGTCAAAGAACTCATTTCTGCACTTGCTTTGGGTGTCCCAGAAAGAGAAAGAGTTCATCACACAGTTTGGACACAATGGTCTACCTATGATGGCCACAGTGTTGCAAAACAGAGGATCTCAATATCAATTTTTGGGTTATTACTTCCGAACTATGAGTCCATTTGAGAAAGGAATGAGAAAATGTGAAAAGCAAGCCATCATAACAGAATGGTGTACTGAAGTAACATGCCATATGATTCAGGGCTCTCCAATTGTGCTACGATCCAAACATACTCCTGTGAAATACATGTCAGAAGGAAATCCAAAGGGCATGAATAATGCATGAATCGGTAGAATCACTGCACGTTTTGCAAGTCAGGAAGGAGAAATTAAGAGTAGAAATCCCTCAAATTACGTTTTTACCAGAACTGTTTAATTACCAAGGGGAATCTCAAGAATGCCCTGACTTGGAACATGAGGAGGAACACTTAAGGGTGGGCACCCAAACTCTTGAAGGAGCTTCAGATTGGTACACAGATAGACCAAGATATTGGAGCTCTGAAATGCGGTGTTTTGTGACAGGATGGGCAATTTACAATGCAGAGACAAAAGCACAAAAGAAAGGCAGTGTCCCAGGGGGATGCTCAGCACAAAAGCTGAACAGTTAAACAAGTTTTGTTATTGCCTAGACCTGTAAACATTTATACAGACAGTGAGTATGTAGTCCAAGTTTTAAAATGATCTCTTCCCATTTGGGCAAGAAGAGGTCTGATTACAGCTGATGGTAAACCAATCACTGATCACGAAGTGTTAACAGAAATTTGGAGTTTGATAAAAGATGACAATCCTTCTACAGTGAGTATAAAGAAGGTTGAAGCTCACACCAAAAATGAAGTGCATAGTCAGGCTAATAAAATAGCAGACCAGCTGGCAAAAGAAGGGGCCCTTGCCTCTAAACAAACATATCCAACACAAAATGTTCCTCCATACCGGGCATGGAAAGTAAATATCATAGGTTCATAGGATGATACTAGTCTATTAGCACAGAGGAGCTTATAAGCCTAGCCAAGAAAAAACAAACAAGGGAAATGGTATAAAATAGTTTGAATAAGTGCTAAATACAAATGGACTTGTCTCTAAATCCTTTACCTTTGCATAGTACAGCACACTTCTGTAAAGATCAGTGTACAGAGTATGAACATAGAGTGGAAAGTGAGGTAGGTAAAATTACTCAAATCCAGTGTGATGGGATCATCATAACATCTACTATATGTGGATTAACAATTATAGGAACAGATAAAATGAAACCGTTATGGAGTCCTGAATTTGAACAAGGTGCTCATATGACCTTAAATGCAAAAACAAACAAAGATAGTCAATAGTTAGGAAACTTAGTAAAAATTATGAGACGACAGCCAATCATCATCAAGAAAGATAAAATAGAAGAATTTGAAATACAAGAAAGTGACTGGAAATGAGTTAGGTTTCCAGAACTTTGGTCATTACCAGAAGAATTCAAAAAAGGTCCTTTACATAGAGTACAAACAATTGAGCCTGAAAAAGGAAAAGTGTTGCTGACCTATTATCATAATTTCCTAGGTCATCTGGGAAGGGAAAGATTACGACAAATTGTTAGTTCTAGATTTAAATGGGAAGGAATGACAACAGACATCCAAAACCATATAGATAGACATGTCACATATGCCATGCATAATGTAAGAACATGAAATAGGAGAAAACAATATAGACTCCCACAAACATTGGGACCTTGGGAAAGGGTACAAATGTACTTTGTAGGACCTCTTCCAACAACACCAGGAGGATTCCGTTTCCTACTTACCCTGATAGATGAATATACTGGATGGGAGGATGCTCATCCAACAAAAAAGGAAGATGCCAACTCAGTAGTTAGAAGAAAAAGTGAAAGGATCATTCCAACATGTGGAGTACCCCGAAAAATACACAGTGACCACAGGACTCACTTTACTGGAAATGTAACAAAGCAAATGTGCAAAACTTGAGGAATCAAGCAAAGGTTTCCTACTCCTTGCCATCTTCAGAGTTTATTTACTTATTACTTATTTATTGACATTTGTTAACCGGTTAGTCCAACTGGGCTAAAAACCCATTTTCAGTGGAGACCCAAAGAGAAAAGCTCCAGTTACAGACAAACATAAAAATTCATAATTCATGATACAGTAATAGTTAAGGTACATCAAGAAATATAAACAAAATAGTCATAATTTTTTTAGTAGTTAGTTCTAGAAAAGTAAAAAGAGCTAACAGAACTCTGAAGGAAGGATTAAAGAAAATAATTACCGAGTATGGGCATCATTGGGTGAAACATTTACCCAACATTTTGATAAAGATGCAAAATTCTCCTCAAGGATGTGGGTTAAATTCACATGAATTAATGACGGTCAACCTATGAATTTACAAGCAGGAGAAATTCCGTATGGGATACCATTAAAAGAAAAGTTGTGGGACCAGCTCCAAGACCAAATCAGTTGGGCAAAAGGGAGAGTCTGGGAAGCTGGACAAGCCCATAACCTAGAGCTCTGTAAGCAAAATGAGATTTGGGAATCAAGGGATGTACAACTGGAACAAGGAGATCTTGTAATGGTCCACCAGTTTGGAAACACAAGCAAATGAGATTCAAAATGGATAGGATCCTACATTGTTACCAAAGTGGGGTTAGTGGCTGTACAAGTCCAGCCACATAAGAGTCAGCCACCAAAGAATGGTTGGATTCATAAAGATCATGTTAAAAGATTAAAATGGAGGGGAGACAATTAAATTAGTTGTGAATGTAATAACTGATAAAAAGGGACACAATATCAGATAAAACTAATAAGAATATTATTCTTTTCTCTTACAGGTAAATTTGAGAAGAAAAGACTGAATCATAAAAGTCTTGATATTAATTGTGATCCTGACAAGTTTGTACTCCCCAACACAAGGAAAGGTGGACTTTAATACCTTTACCAAATCACTGCAAATAAACTTTTAATGCCAAACAGTGTTAGATATGTGCTGAGATACCACAAGATGCGAACAGTGGAATTCCATTAGACCTATTCAATTTAGTCTTCTGGAAATGTTGAACCTCACAGACTATGACTGGGTTCCAAGAAATGAAGACATAACACTTCTTGAGGCTTGTCAATACAAATGTGGCTGCTGATGTTTATTTACGAGGAGGAGGAACAAGTAATCACCCATTTATCGGGAAAAGTTCTTGTAGCATCAACTATGCTACCCAAAATACCAGTGAACAGTGTTTTGAATGTTTTAGCAATGAAACTTGCTGGACATTTAAAATAGCTAAAACTAAATACTGGGTTACATGAACAATTCCAGTTTGAGCAGGCATATATTACATATAAGGTAAAAGAGCCTACAAATGGCTTCCTGAGAACTGAAATGGATTGTGTTACTTGGGACATGTAATTCCATCCATTAGACATACAACATTGCCTAATTATAATATTAGAAATCTTAGATTAAAAAGACATATTAACATAGGGAAAATGGATGTAGGAGATGATGTCTTACCAGAAGCATCAATATTTCCATTCTATGGAGCAGGAAAAGTTATTTGGGAAATGAATGCCACATTTGAGGCAATAGATGAAGCTACCATAGAAATGTCTGCCATGAGGACTGTGGTCCTACAGAACCAGATGGCATTAGATTTTGTTCTTGTTAGTAAAGGGGGTACTTGTGCATTGATAGGAGAGGAATATCATGCTTATATTCCTGATAATGAACCTGAAATCAGGAGCCTCCTCAAGCTAATTGAGGAAATTGCTCAAAAAGCACAAACAGAAAAAGAAACATGGTTGTCTTGGCTCAGTGGTTCTATCACTGGCTGGGGATGAAATATAATGCAGCCTATACTGGTCATAGTTGGCATTTTAGAATGTATAAGCCTTATAATTATTGTTATCAGCACAGGTTTTGACAGTGGACTATGCATCAGGTCCAAGACATCATACAATTTATGAAGTACGCTGAATCAATGAAGCTTGATGATATTCACTGAATAAAATCAACAAACATGAGTCCTCATGTCTGTTCAGGGGGAAATGTTATAGCACTGGCATCTCAAACAGCTTTGAGACACCAGCTTACAAAATCTTCCTTGAGCAACATGTGTGAAAAAGAAGTTATGTACTCACCATAACGGTCCATGTGTTTTGTCCATCTACACCTTCATTCTTACTGGTTGGGTTCAGATCTGATCCTCTGATCCGTCTTGGACTTATCTTCAAGCTCGAGGCTCTCTGTCAGCTCATGGTTAATCCCCTATCCCAGCATGCAATAGGACCCTCCTCAGATCTTGTTTCCCTAATTCCAGGGTTAAGGTCATTGAAAGAAATAACTAGAGACTGATGAAGATGGTCAGAGAACCATGGAAAACCAATTTGTAGACTCGGTCCACCAGGGTATAGAATGGTAGGGGGAAGGAGGGTGGGATGTAAGAATGAAGGTGTAGGTGGACAACACACATGGGATGTTATGGTGAGTACATAACTTTATGTGATGTTGTCCTATCTTGCCTTCATTCCTACTGGTTGGGACAGTATCCCTAGCACCTATCATCTTGGGTGACTCAAAGGAAACTATTCCTCAGAATCGTGTACCCGAAAGAGGCCCTATTCCTGGAGGCCAAATGAACTTTGCAATGAGTGATAAAGGTATGTGGTTTTGCCCATGTTGCTACTGCACAAATGGTATCAATTTATAATCTAGCAAGAAAAGCTGAAGAGTTCGCAATGGCTCTGGTACAGTGTGCTTTAACTCTTTTGGGAAGATCCTGATTCTGGGACTTATAGATAAAAGTTATGCAATCTGAAAGCCATTTTGAAAGTGTCACCTTGGAGACTGAAGAACTTTTCTTTGAATCTGAAAAGGAAATAAATAGTTGGTCAGATTTTCTGAAATCCTTAGCTCTGTGCAAATAAATACATAATTGTCTATGCACGTCTAGTTGATGCAACATATATTCTGCCTTGTTCACATAGTTTGGGAAGAAGACTGGCAGCTCTATTGTTTGGTTCAAATTTGACTCTTGATGATACCTTGGGTAAAAAGGAAGGATTTTTTTTTTTGTACAAACGCCCTGTCCTTATAGAAAAACAGGTATGGTGTTTTATTGACAAGGCTTGCAACTCTGACATTCTTCTAGCAGAGGTGATTGCTGCTAAAATAATTATTTTCCATGTTACAAATTTGAGTTTGCAAGATGATGCTGGTTCAAAGGGGGTGGGGTGGGGATTAAATGAGATAAGACAAAATTTAAGTCCCATGGAGTTGGAGGATCTCTAAGCTTTGCATAGCCTATGAGACGCAATGTTTGGGCCTAAATCGCCAAGATGGAAACTGGATGTGGCTGCTAACTGAACTCTAATGGCAGCTGCAGCTGCACTCTCATTGAAAAGTTTTGCTAAGAATTCTAAGATGGAATTGACCGGGACAAAAAAAGGATCAATTTAGTTATGAGAGACTCATAAGGTAAATCTTTTCCACTTGCTTTTATATATTTTTCTTGTTGAAGCCTTATGAAAAGAGATTAGGATGTGTCTAACTGAAGAAGAGAGGTTTGGAAACCTGGCTATAGTTGGAATCAGAGCAGCCAAGCTGTCAAATTGAGAGTGTGAAAGGACGGGTGGAACGTTCCTGACATGAGTCAGAAGATCTGGAACCGGGTCCAGAATCCAAGGCTCCTTCTAAAGATGAGGCCACAGGAAGGAGGAACAGATTTGATGAGCCAGTATGAGGCGATGAGTATCAAGTCCCTTCCCAAACAATTCACTTTCTGAAGAACTTTGGGAATTAACAGGACAGGAGGAAAAGCATAGAGGAGATCCGAGGGGCAATCACGAACAAGTGCATCCCTTAGTGACTCCCCTGGAGGGGGGATAAGGGCAAAGTAGTTGCTGCATTTGGCATTCATGGATGTCGCAAAAAGGTTGCAGCATAGCTGGCCACATTTGCGAAATATTTCCTCTACTTCTTGTTTCAGGGACCACTCATGGGGCATGAGAATCACTCTGCTGAGTTTGTTATGCTGGATTTCCCCGAGATGTGTGTTGCTATCAGAAAACGTTGGGAGGAGGTTGCCCACTGCCATACTCTGAGGGCCTCTCAACAAAGGAGATAAGATCTGGTTCCTCCTTGTTTATGTACCACACAATCGATATGTTGTCTGTCTGTATTGCAATAGTTCCCAGGGGAAGAGAGTCCTGAAATGCTTGCAATGCTAGAAGTACTGCTCTCATGTCTAGAGCATTGATATGCAAGTGGGCCTCATTATCCTGCCATGAGCCTTGGACTGTCTTTCCCAGATAATGCTCCCCCATCTGAGAGGCATCCGTGGTCACTGTGGCCAGTGATTTGGTGAGTACAAATGGATGACCTAAAGTTGCCTGAGAGAAGTAAAGCTACCAATGAAGGTTCTTCTAGCAAGTTTCCATTAATATCTTGTGAGACATTGGTAGGTCTTGCATGGACCACTGAGTGGATAGCAACCACTGTAGAATTCTCATGTGCAGATGTGCTAGTGGGATCAGAACTATCGCTGCAGCCATGATTCCCAGAACTTTTAGAAAGTACAGTTTTGTACCTACCATAAATGTAGATGTTCAAGTGTTCATACTGCTGCAGTCATCACACTTGGGTTATCCTACCATCAGGCGGTCCCACAGTCGGCTGAATCCCAAAGTCTTGGTCCGGCGTCGGTTGTCATCGCTTCTTCCCTAACGTCAGTGCGACAGGGGTATAAAAGAGGCAGCCAACGCCATTTTCTTCAGTTTTTCTTGCACCAGATGTCAGGTGCCCCCAAGTAGGAAGGCAATACAATAACTATGCAAAAATACCTTGGTAGATAAACAGTAGTAGTAGCTGTTAGCAAATACACCATATAGACATGCATCCAACTGATTGATGAACATGGAGATATAACTAACACCCTGGTATGTAGAGGGGAATGGTGGGAGGGTAAGCTGGACTGCAGCGGTATGAACACTCGAACATCTACATTTATGGTAGGTACAAAATTAGAAGTTATGTACCTACCATAACGTTCCATGTTAGTTGTCTTCTCTCGCCTTCTTTCTTGCTGGATGCGTTCGGAGGCGATCCTCGGCTCCGACTCGGCACTTGCTAAGCTCGAGAGTCACTTTTACCAGCAGGAGGGAACACCATATCCCATGATGCAAGATGGTAAATACCCAGATCTCGTTTGGTACCTAGAGGGAAAACTACCTAGCATAAAAACTTTCCACTAAGGAAAGAAGAGCAATAAGCCTAAAAAGGCTGAAAGGGGAAACCAGATAACTAAAACTAGAACTAACTGGTGCCCAAAGAAAGAAAAAATCTTCCAGAGCCAAGGGAGATCAAGGTCTGTCCAGGCAAGGGGGCTGGAGGGAGGGTCGCAAGAAAGAAGGCGAGAGAAGACAACTAACATGGAACGTTATGGTAGGTACTTAACTTCTAAATGTTAAGTTGTCAATCTCGCCTTCATTCTTGCTGGATGGGACCGCGTCCCTAGCACCTCTATCCTGGGTGGCTCAATGGACCAGAATCTTGAGAACCGTGGAACCAAAACTGGCCCTATCCCTGGAGGCCAAATCCAATTTGTAATGAGAAACAAAGGTATGAGGAGTGGCCCAAGTGGCTGCTGCACAAATAGTATCTAAGGGTAGCCTAGCCTGAAAGGCTGTAGAAGTGGCTAGGCCTCTAGTGGAATGTGCCTTTGGTTTTGAGCACAGCTGTTTGCCCCTAAGTAGATAAATGTCAGAAATGGTGGAAGATAGCCATCTAGACAAGGTCACTTTGAAACAGGGAAGCCTTTCTTATTTTCAGCATAAGAAAGAAAGAGCTGATCAGACTTCCTGAATTGTTTTGTTCTGTCCAAATAATATCGGAGTTGGCGGTGAACATCAAGATAATGTAATTTTTGTTCCGATCTGTTGGAATAGTTAGGAAAAAATACAGGAGATCAATGGATTGGTTTAAATTTGTTTTGAAGCAACCTTGGGCAAAAGGATGGATTAGTTCTCAAGGATACTCTGTCCTTGTGGAAGACCAAATATGGGGGACGAACAGAGAGGGCATGAAGTTCTGACACTCTCCTAGCCAAGGTAATAGCGACAAGGAAGAGTGTCTTCCACGAAAGAAACTTTAGTGAGCATGAAGCAGCTGGCTCAAAGGGAGGAAGAATTAAGGATGTCAGCACTAGATTTAGGTCCCATTGAGGAGAAGGACTCCTGACAGGAGGTTTGAGGAGAAAAACTCCTTTCAGAAAAGCTTTACAAAGCTTGTGGGACATAATGTTGTGATCTGCAAACCCGACATGAAAGTTCGAGATTGCAGCCAACTGAACTTTGACTGTGGAAGATGAAGAACCCAAGTGAAAGATTGCTAGAAAATCCAAAACTGCATGAACAGGGGCAGTAAAGGATCTATGTTCCTTGATTGCCCAAAGGAGAAACATTTCCACTTGCTAGAGTAAATCCTTCTAGTAGAGGATTTAAGGGAAGCCACTATGATATCCCTAACAGGGTTAGAGATCATAGGAAGCCTGGCTAAGGAAGGAAGTGGAGCAACCAAGCTGTGAGGTTGAGAGAAGGAATGGACCGATGCAGCTGACCCGATTGGTGGATCAGAAGATCTGGCACTGGGTCCAGATGCCAAGGCTGCACCAAAAGATGACGATGAAGGAACAGAAACCAAATATGTCGAGGCCAATACGGGGCAATGAGAATCATTTTGGCTCTCAAAATGGTAGCTTTCTGGAGTACCTATGGTATCAATGGAATGGGAGGAAAGGCATAAAGAAGTCCCTGGGGCCAATCTTGGGTAAGAGCGTCTCTGGGGGGATGGCCCGAAGTGGGAAGAGAGAAGAAGGCTGGGCATTTGCTGTTTTGGGGAGTAGCAAAAAGATCGCAACATGGGCGGCCCCACTTCTGAAAAATCTCCTCCACTATAGATTGTTTGAGAGACCACTCGTGAGGCATGAGTATAGCTCTGCTCAATCTGTCCGCTAAAATGTTGGTTTTCCCAGGGATATGCGTTGCTACCAGAAACCGATGAGAGGAGCTCGCCCATTGCCAAAGTCTGAGAGCCTCGACACAAGGGTAGGACTTGGTTCCGCCTGCTTGTTGATGTACCACACACGGACATGTTGTCCGTGTGAACTGCAATTGTTCCCAAGGGAAGAAAGTCGTTGAGGGCTTGCAACATTAAAAGCACTGCTCTCATCTCTAGGACATTTATGTGCAGGTGGTATTCAACGGTTGCCACGCCCCATGAACCATCCTGCCCTGATAATGACCCCCACCCGATCAGGAAGGCGCCCATAGTGACTGTGGCTACCGGGGCGGGAAACAAAGGGTCTGCCCTGATGGAGCTGGGAGAAGAAATCCACCAGGATAGGTGGTTTTGCAAGTTTGTGTCACCAGAATCTGGTGACGCATGGGAAGCTGTTGGAAGGACCATTGGGTGAACAACATCCATTGAAGGAGACGCATGGAAAAATGGGCCAAAGGAAGAAGAGTAATGGCAGCTGCCATGAGGCCCAATAATTTTAGGACCAGTCTGGTTTGCACCTTTCTGCTGGCAAGGATGATCCGCACATGGTTTTGGATATCTAGGATTCTCTGGCTTGTGAGGTTTGCTGACATCCGAACAGTGTCTAAATTTGCGCCTATAAAAGTAATAGACTGGCAGGGCAATAAGGAGGATTTTTCGTAGTTGATCGAAATTCCTAATTGAGTGCAGAGATTTAGGGTGTAATCTCTGGCTTGGAGAAGTTGATGCCTGGTGGTGGCTGAGAGAAGCCAGTCGTCGAGATATGGAAACACCTGGAATCCTTGACGTCTCAGGTGAGCCGTGACCACTGCCATGCATTTGGTGAACACTCTGGGGGCTGTAGTGAGACCAAAGGGCAGGGCTCTGAATTGAAAATGACTGGACCCCAGCCGAAAGCGGAGAAACCTTCTGGAGCAGCTGTGGATTTTTATGTGATAGTACGCATCCTGAAGGTCTATTGAGCACATCCAGTTGTCTTTGCCCAAGAAGGGCAAAATCGATTGAAGTGTGACCATTCGAAATCTTGTCTTTTTCACAGACTTGTTGAGTCTGCTGAGGTCCAATATTGGTCTCCAATCTCCCGTCTTTTTGGGAACCAAAAAGAACCTTGAGTAGATTCCGGGCTCTGAATGGTCTGTTGAAACTGGCTGAATGGCCCTTTTTTGTAGAAGCTTTGATACTTCTAATTTTGCGATTTCCCTTAGACCGGGTGGAACATCTGGAAAGGAATTTTTGTGAGTGAAGGGACTTTCCTCAAAAGGAATCTTGTAACCCTCGGATATGATCGACTGTACCCATTTGTCTTGTGACAGGGAATGCCAGGCTTCTGGGTACAGCGATAATCTTCCCCCGACTGCCTCCAAGGATGGACAGTCGGGCAACACCTCAGGGATGAAAGACACCCACTGGTAATCCGAAAACACCAAGATGCAGGAATCACGAACCAAATGCTGAGTAAAAATTTTAATTAAAACAGCTCCACCAATTCAGCGTAAAAAGTACAAACACTCCAAGCATGTAAAGTCAAGCGCTTTCACCCGGGCCCTCCCAGGCTTTTTCAACACCTCAGGGATGCTGAAAGGGCTTGTCAGAGAGAGGCTCTCTGCTGCCCTGGTTCTGCGGACCCCCTCTGCCCCTAGGGCAGCGTCTATTATTATTACTCCCTCTGCCTCTAGGGGTAAACTGACCACGTGTGTCCGGCGTGACTCCTGAGATTTACGGAACCACATCTTTCCCCTTCTGTCCTTTAGGGTAAGGCCTAGAAGGGGTGGAAAAACGGACTCCTACGGCAGAAAGAGTCTTGCCGTCTTGCTCACACCTGGTCAACGTATCCTTCACCTGAGGACCAAACAATGTTGACCCATCGAAGGGAGAGTTTGTGAAGGATGCCTTAAAGGGATCTGCAAAATTACAGAGCCGCATCCAGGACTGACGCTCAAGAGCCACTCCTGTCCCTGCAGCTCTACCGCTCCATCTGCTGCATACGAAATTAGCCGCATGGAGGAGTTGGTTATGGAGTTAAGGATTCCTAGCTGAGAAGCAATCTTGTCCTGAGCCCCTGCAGCTGTAGGATCCTGTACTACTTCACCTAATTCTTTAAGGATGTCCCTTTGAAGTCTGGTGAAGTGACATAAGTAATTCAGCGCATGGCAAAGGTCGCTGAGGAAAACATCCGCTACCATACCTGTCCATGGTCCTAGAATCTTTGTTAGGAGGATGGACTGGCACGGAAGGATCTGCAAGTTCCTTCTTGGTGGCGGCCGCCACCACCATGGCATCAACAGGGACACCTTTGTAAGAAATTGTTTCTCGGAAGGGCTGTAATAAATTTAGAAGGCCTCCTGGGAACTGGTTCTACGGAATCAGGAGATGCCCACGCCTTCGAGCTATCACCTCCATGAGGGGTCGAAGGCGGAGTCACCCAGGAGGTGGAGGGTCGAGATCCAAACGCCTCTAGGTATACTGACTCATCCTCAAGGGATTAATGGAGGCCAGTTTCCCTCTGTTTTAGGAGTTCTAGGATGTCTGAAAAAGAGACATCCTGAGGGGGATCTTGGGGACCCCTCCGACTCATCTAAGTCGGTATCTGAAGTAGTAGACTCAGGGGAGTCCAGGTGCTTCCTCTTATAGGTCCTCTTACGCGGAGGATCTCCTGACGGATCAGGAGAATCCTCGGAAGAGGGGGTTCTTCCCAGTGGGGAAACCTGAGGCGGTGGATCTCAGTCCGGGAGCAAGAAAGTGGGAAGAGACATCTACAGGCACCGTAGAGGGAGGAGCTAAGGGGATAGACTGCTGACTGAGCCCAGGGGCCAGCACACCCCTCATCACCTCGAAGGCTCCCCTCCCAGGGAGATCCGAGAGACCCCGCTCTGAAGAAACAGGGACTCCCGGGCCCACCAAAGGGAAGGCTCGAGGCAGATGTCGGGGCCGAGCTCACCAAGGCCGAAGCCCAGGGAAGAGCAGGGTCGGACAAAGGTCCGATGCCACTCACCCCCTCGGAGCAGACCAGGGAAGCCCGACCACCGGATCCCTCCAAGGAAGGTCTCGAGGAGGAGATAAGAGTAGAAGCTGAAGGAGCAGAAAGGGGTGGTATCTGCCCCGCAGCCTATTCCCATAGACTCCGGCTCCGAGCTCTGGAGGAGAGTCGAAGGAGGAACTTGAAGAAGGTGTGGACTAGTAGTCGTCTGTTGAGACAGACTATGAAGCATTTGGGCTAGTGCCTGTGATTTTAACAATCTGCTTACCACTCTCTCCAAATCATGGTCTGAGAGCCTGGAAGACCTAGATGATCGGCTCCGATGGCTCCGCTCCGAAAGAAGAGGAGAGGTCGGAGCCGACAGTATTGGCTCCAAAGAGGGAGACCTGGACCGCTTCCTCGACGGAACCATCGGAGCCGAAGAACCCTCGGTTCCAGACGGAGCTGACAACTTATCGGCTCCAAGCCTGGTCAAAGATGTATCGGCTCCAGCCGGAGCCGATACAGGCAAGGAAATAATGGTATCGGAGCCAGCCGGTGCCGATACCGAAGCCTTAGATACATGGTGGTCTGAGCCGGTCGGAGCCGACACCAATGTGGCAGTTAAAGTATTGGCACCGATAGCCATCGGTGCCGAAGATTTAGTCAAAATATCGGCTCCAGCTGGAGCCCATCTCGACTCCAAAGGAGTCGGAGCCAGGGCCGAAGGCTTAGTAGCAGAAGCCTGGGCCTTGGAGGTCTTAGAGGGCTTGCCCGAAGCAGACTTAGCCGGGGAGCCCTCCGGTTTAAGAAGTCCTCTCAAAATTAATTTATTTCTCCTTTCCTGCAGGACTCTCTGGCTGAAAGAGTGACAAATAGCACAGGAGTCCTGCAGGTGGAGAGGTCCCAGGCAGTAGATACAAGAAGTGTGACCGTCTGTCAAGAGACATCTTCTGACAGCACGAGTCACACTTCTTGAAACCAGAGACCCTCTGTTCTTTGGACATAGTGATATCCACACACACAACTCACACAGTCCCAGATTCAGAAAAATTTAACTTGAATGGGGAAAAAATAAACCCACATACACACCCTGACAGGAAGGGATGGGAGGGGATTGAAGGCCCGACTAAATAAAACAACTAGGAAACAGAAAACTAGAGCTAAAGACCCTACAACTATCTAAAAGTGACAAAAAATTTAATAAATGAGAGAAAAATTAGGAATGGGGTGACTAAAATTTGTATAACAAATTACTTACCAAGAGCTGGTAAAAGGAGTACCTCATCAGCGAAGCGGCAAACGAGATCTGGGTATTTACCGCCTTGCATCAAGGGATATGGGGCTGCCTCGAGCTGGTAAAAGTGACTCTTGAGCTTAGCAAGTGCCGAGTCGGAGCCGAGGATCGGCTCCGAACCCATCCAGCAAGAATGAAGGCGAGACTGACAACTTATCATCTGTACTATGTTCATCGTGTTATACTGCTGCAGTCATCACACTTGGGTTGAATCCCAAAGCTATGGATGGGTGGCTGGTACTAAACTGGGTTAGGCGAGGCTAGGATGCCCTGCAGAACTGCAGTGGCAAAACCAGCTCTGGATTTTGAGTATAAAGGAAGGTGGTAGTGCTTGGTAAAGGTGTGCACTGAACTCCAAGTAGCTGCCTCCAGAATGTCCTTGGTTGGAACCCCTCTGAGAAAGGCTGCTGAGGTTGCTGTAGCCCTGGTGGAATGGGACCTAATATTAACAGGCACTGCTTTTCCATGGTGCAAGTAGCAAAAGCGGATACAATGTGCTATCCATTTGGAGATGGTCTGTTTTGAAATAGCCTTTCCTTGTGAACCTGCAGCATAGGAGACAGAGTTGGTCAGTTTTTCTGAAGGTCTTTGTCTTATCTAAATAGTAACGAAGCTGTCCGTAAATGTCCAAAGAGTGAAGGAGTCTTTCTCTTTTATTCTGGGAGTTTGGATAAAAGGTGGGTAAATGAATGGTCTGATTCAAAGCCACACTGGCTACTACCTTTGGCATGAAGGTAGGGTTAGTTCGTAAAGAGACTCTGTCCTGATGGAAAATGATGAAAGGTTCCACTGCCATAAGTGCCTGTAGTTCTGAGACCCTGCGTGCTGAGGTAATAGCCAGCAACAGAGCTGTTTTCCATGACAAGTATTGTAGTTCTGCTGAGAAGGCTGGTTCGAAAGGAAGCAGTGTTAATTTTTCTAAAACGAAGTTGAGGTCCCAAGCTGGTGTTGGGGATTTTCTGGGGGGTCTTATGTTCTTAGCCCCTCTGAGAAACTGCCTTAGTAAAGGGTGTGAGAAAATGGGAGGATCCGTATTATATTGAGCTGAAATAGCTGAAGCATGGATCTTAATGGAAGAGAAAGAAAGGCCTTTGTGTAGCATCTCAGTTAAGTATTGCAGTATTTGAGGAATGTTTAGTATCCCAGGATTTTGCCCTTTAGCCTGGTTCCATGCACAAAATCTTTTCCATTTGTCTGAGTAAGTTTTTCTGGTGCTGGGCCTCCTGGCCTCCAAAATGACATTCAGGACATCTTTTGAGAGAAGTGTTGATTGATAATTCAAGGTATTTTCCATGCAGCTAAATTTAAAGTTCTGAGCTGGCTGTGAAGGATCTGTGAGTTTTCCTGAGTCAACAGTAGTGGGAATTGAGGCAAGATCCATGGAGGGCTGTGAGTCAAGTTCCTTAGTAATGGGTACCAGTGCTGGCGTGGCCAGTCCGGAGCAATGAGGATCATTTGAGGTTTCTCTGATTTCACTTTCAATAATACCTTGGTCAATAGAGGTAGTGGTGGGAAGGCATAGACTGTCAATGCTGTCCAGCTGAATGATAGGGCGTCCACTTTCCAGGCTAGGGAGTGATAAGTCCTTGTGCAAAATTTCTGTAGTTGGTAGTTGTTGGGGGAGGCAAATAGATCTATGTCTGGGCGTCCCCACCTTTGAGTTATCATTGAAAATACTTGTGGGTGTAGCCTCCACTCGTGAGGATGTGCCATATTTCTGCTTAATTCGTCTGCCAATATGTTTTCCTTTCCTGGGAGGAATTGTGCTTGTAGTTGTACTTGGTAAGTCAATGCAGTGTTCCACAAGGTCATTGCCTGTCTGCATAAAGGGCAGGAGTGTGTTCCTCCCTGTTTGTTTATGTACCACATAACTGTGGTGCTGTCTGTCCTTATTAGTAGTTGCCCTGGATGCAAGAAGTCCTTGAAGGCTGTCAGTGCATTTTGCACTCCTCAGTGCTAGGTCTG
>NC_056729.1:1858576657-1858618158 GCF_019279795.1 Protopterus annectens | reverse complement strand
TGGATGGTGTCAAAGGCCTTGACAAGGTCTAGATAGGCAGTGTGGACCACCTTACCCTTGTCCATGGCTCTGGAGACTGATTCGAAGAAGTCAATCAGGTTCAGGAGACAAGATCGGCCCTTCACGAACCCAAACTGGGTGGAGTCCAGTGTTTGAAGGTTGCCAATGTCTTTGTTTATAAGTTCCATGATAATACGCTCCATGGCCTTGCAGATAAGGCTTGTCAGACTGATGGGTTGGTAGTTTCTGGGATCCAAGGTGGATCCCCCCTTGTGGAGTGGGATAACTGTAGCTCTGCACCACTCAGTGGGCAAGAAACCTGAGGTGAGGCTATGATTAAACATGACACTTAGGTGAGGTGCCAGTTCATATTGTAGTTCATGCAGTACACAGCCTGGAATGTCATCTGGTCCCATGGATGCTGTACTCTTAGCTTTGGAGAGTGTGTTTTTTTACCTGTGTGGCCGTTATTACCGGAATTTGGCAATCTTCCGTTATGGAGATGGGCCATTTAGGGGGTGAGAGGGGGATGAAGTTGGCACTGAATCGATCTGCCAGGATGTTAGCAATATCCTTAGGATCAGTATATTTAATGCCATTCTGTTTTAGCTCTAGGCAGATCTGAGCATTGCCATTTAGATTCTTGACATAGTTGTAGAATGCCTTGTGGTTGTCTTTGGAATCTTTGGCAATTTTATTTTCGTAAGTAGCTTTGGAGGATTTTATGAGGGATCTCAGTTTTTTACTGAGGCTGGTAAGGGAGTTTTTTGCATGCTGGGATTTTCCTCTTTTCTGCAACAGTTTCTTCCTTTTGTTGTAAAGTTTGTTTATGGCAGGGGACCACCAGATTGGCTTCCTTTTTTTGGATGAGAGCATCCTGGTTCTATTTGGGATGGCATGATTCATGCATGAGTGGATGTGCTCGTACAGTGCCTTAGTGTAGGATTCAGCAGTTGAACTTTCAGTTCCCGTCTGCATGGGTGTCATGAAGTTTGCCACTTCTGACTTGAGTAGCATGAAGTTGGCTTTGGAGAAGTTTTTTATGGAGGTTTCCTTACTGAGGGGTGGGGGTGGGATGTGGATGCTAAGGGTGATTATCTTATGGTCAGACCTGACTAACGAGGGGGTGACCATATGTGTGGAGCATCGATTTCCCATGTTGGTAATGACCAGGTCTAGGATATTGGAGCCCCTGGTGGGATTATGGATTAGTCGATCCAGGGTGTTGGAATTTATGAATTCCAAGAACCGTTGGGCAAAGGTGTTGGTACATGAGTAGTTTTCCCAGTTAATGGCAGGGTAGTTAAAATCACCCAGTATTAGGGTGTTTGGTTCTATCTTAATATTTTCCAGTATGTTTAGAAAGGTGTAGTGAGAATCTTGCGGTATGGTGGGGGAATCTGTAGCAAGCTACAATTTGGATTGCAGTCTTACCTATTGTTAGTTGCACCTGGAGAATTTCAGACGCATTGTGTTGGGCAAATAGCCTGGTGGTGTGAATAACCTTGGTGAATATTGACACTCCTCCACCTTTAGTGTTTCGGTCCTGGTTTGGTGACCGAAAAGTGTGGTAAGAGTTGTAGCCTGGTATTGCAGGGGTGCTCTCTGGAGCCTTGAACCAGGTCTCAGTTACTGCACAGATATCTGTGTTCTCCGTTTTTAGGAGTGCCTCGAGAGAGTGCATTTTGAGGTTTAGACTTCTAGCATTGAGTAGCATTACCTTCAGATTTTGCATGCTTGTACCTGTTACGGTGGTGGTTTTGTCCTTTGAATTTTGCCTAAAAAAGGCACTATAGGGGTGGCAAGAGCCTTAGCCAATAACCTGAATCCCAGGGGAGACAGGTGCAGACCATCTCTGGCAAAGCATCGTGGTCTGTCGATCATGTCGTCCCAGGCAGACAGATGCTGGATCCCCTTTGAATGACACAAGAAGCTTAGCCAATTGTTGAAGTCAATCAATTTGTCCTTATATTGTGGTATCATTCTGGGCGAAGGCAGGATGCTACTCAGGGCTAGGGTCATACCTGCCTGGGCCACATGATCCAAGAGCTCTTTCATATAATCCAGGGAGGTATGTCTCAAGTCATTCACTCCAACAGAGTCATATTTGTACTTGTTGTGGAGTGACTTGAGTGCATGCATTGTGGCGGATCCTGGCACTCGACAAGCAACTGACTGTAATTTTCTCCTTGTTCAACCCGGTGAGTGGGACATCAGTGTGCCGGACTAGAGTATCACCTATGACTAAAGTGTTAGGTACATTGTCTTGTCTTAGGGGCTGTTGCTGGGTGGCACACTGGTGTTGTGAACTATGTGACACTTTGGTTGTGATTGGTGTTTGTTTGCATTTTGGCTTCAGAGGTCCTTGTTGCTTGGGCAGGTTACAGTTAAGGGCCTCTGCATATGTGGATTTAGTGTTGCTGATTTAGTGTTGGTGAGTGCAGGTGTACTGGCTGATGACAAAAGAGCAGCATTGGGCATCAGTGAGAGTATGAGGTGTTTTTTTTAACTCCTGGAAGTCCACCATATATAAGCAGTGGGCACATCTGCAGGACAAACTACTGTGCACTCCATTTGCTGTCACCTGGCCATGATTTCACAGACTGTTACCATTCCTCTCAACTGTCTCTGATTTGAAGAGTGTTCCTGTTACTGCTTCATATTTTGTCCCCTCCCATGTAAAATCATTGTAATCTTTAATGATTTACCAGAAAAATCAGTCAATCGACCAATATTGTCAGACATTAGAATATCCTACTTCTTACTTATCAGGGAGTACAGGTGTAAGTAAACTGCTGCTGCTGTTAAGGTTAGGGAGTGCAGGCATATAAAAATGTTGTTGGTGTTAACAGGATGTACAGGTATACATAAACAGTTGCTGAGGAGTATGGCCTGTTTTATGCATAGGCAAACTGGTCACCATGTGAGGCAGAGCACCTCGCTGGCTCTGTTCAAGAGAAATCTTGACCTGTGGATGGGAGACTGTAGGTTTACCCCGGGAATCATCTCTGTGTCACTGCTGGACAGAGGCACAACAAACTAATGGGCACAGTATTTTTTCATATAAGGGGTGGCGTAAGCCACAGAAATTTGGGCTAGGCTTATAAATGCCTTAGGGCAGATAGCCTAGTATAAACCTATGAACCTATTCATCAAGGTGTCCTTTACTGTATGGCCTAGTAATGTGAATGGTTCAATTAGATGAGAGCATATGCATGTATGTTCTCGTGCCATCAGGGATGTGTCTGTGATAACCTGCTCTGTGTACATAATCAACATGTAATAAACTATGTAACATCAAAGTTTAAAGATACACCAACTAATAATCCACAGAAAATAGAAGAACCACAGTCCAGATATAGTCAAAAATACTGATTCTGAGGAAGTTTCCATTAGAAAGACGAAAGTGCTCAATAAATAGTATTGTTGAGTGGATCTGGACCTCGGTTCTTCTTTTTTCTGTAAACTATGTAACATGTAGTGAGAGTGATACCTCGGATCCAGCACAGCCACAGGCATGTTATCTGTATGCATTCACAGGTCAGGCAGGGGCTCCAGCACAACAGGTCAAACATACTAGATGTCAGTGAGTCACCTTTAGCCCATTATTTTGACACCATGCTCACATGCACAATCCATTAACAAAATGTCACAGTCAGCAATGCTAACAATTGAGACCACACAAATCTCCCTCAGGTGACAAAGTGGGGGAACAAGATGAACCTCTGGCATCCCCTGTATTTAGCAGTGAACATCCTATGAATGCTAGCCCCTCCCAAATTACATAGAAGTCACCAACACAGATGACATCACTAAGATGTACTGCTTCTGAGGTGTATGTCCCATCCATAGGGAAGCGGTGTGTAGGTGGCCATCACCATCATGAGTCTAACACTTTCCCTTACCTGGAGAGGTGTGTAGGTGGCCATCACCACCCTTACCTGACTTTCCCCTCTGGCATCAGTCAGTGGATGTAGATATGTATATTTGGAAATAAGTCTTTGGGTAAAACTAGCACTGAATTTGTTTGCTAGTATTTTGGCAATATCTTTTAGGTCTGAATAGATGGGGCCATTTTGATTAAGTTCAGAGCAATGTTGGATGTTATTGCTTAGTTTCTTAACATAACTAAAGGAGGATTTTTAATTTCCCTTAGTTTCAGTCATTAACGTGTTTATGAGATAGTTTTGTACATTTAAAAGTGTTTTTCCTTAATTTCTTAACTGAACGTCATTCTTTATGGCTACCCCAGTGCTCTTGTCCATCACTGGGTGCACCAGCCTCTTTTAATGCCCCCAAACTAGTTCCATTCTAAGCCTGGGGCTGCCACAGAGTCAACCCTGGGGGGGTTGTGCCATTGACTGTTTCCTGCAGAATATGTTTGTAATTCTGAAGTTTATCCTTGACATACCTTCCCTCCTCTGGGTTCCTCTGTCACATCTAGTGGCTACTCCTTTTTATGGAACATGCCTCCCCTATACGAACACCCTCCCAGGAGACGTGCACATCTATCCCTCTCTGCCAGTGCCACAAGCACCCAAGCTGCTAATGGGACCCAAGTCACCTGGCCTGGAATTAGGGCTTTCTCCCACTATGCCACAGTGCCGGCCTCTGGTTTTACTAATATTTATGATCTTATCCTTGATGTTACATTTTTGGATCTGATGTATTATTTAGGGAGTTTTTTTTTCCTTTTATTATAAGAGGAGCATTAGAGAAGTTTGTTTTGAATTTCACAATTTTCTTTGTTCTTGTAGGGACTACCAGCTGTACTTATTTATCTAAATGGGCATAGAGTTCCTTCATGAAGTTATCTGCTGTGTCTTCATGAGAGCCAGTGCTGCCATGACTGAATTTCAAAACTTCATTATTGAAATTGATGACATTCTATATCAAAATATATATATTTCACATGTTCTGATACACATAGACATGCTTAAGAGTCTGCTGTCTACTTTCACCTAAAAGGTATTAGGCCTTACAGAACAAAATGAGAGAAGCATTATTGGAGGGGGGGTCTTTTCACGAAAATGTTTCAAGAATATCTTGAATAAAGATGCTTCAGTGGCACAGAGGGCTAAAAGCTCAAACTACAGCCCAGATGACCTAGATTTGATTAGTGGCTTGGTTGACTGATGAGAGTGGCAGGGAGGGATGGGTGTTTCCATCCTAGGGTTGGAATTCAGTGGGTGATGCTTCCTAAGGGGAGTCATGGTCTAATGAGGGGATTTGTCTTCATACACAACCACTGAGTATGGGAAAAGTAGTGTGTGTGTGTGTGTGTGTGTGTGTGTGTGTGTGTGTATATATATATATATGTGTGTGTGTGTATATATATATATATATATATATATATATATATATATATGTGTGTGTGTGTGTGTGTGTGTGTATATATATATATATATATATATATATATATATATATATATATATATATATATAAATAAACACTGGATAGAAGCAGAGACAATCAGGCTCCAAGGATTCCCTTGAGATCCATCATCCATGAACAGCCCCCAACAACACCAGAGAAAAGCTTGAGGGTAGGAGAATGCTGGTCTCAGTGCGTGGATGTGAGGCACTGAGACTCGGACTTGTATCAATGTGGTCAGGGAAAGAAATATTGTTATCTGATATTAAAGCTGAATTCAGCCCAACATGGCCTTTGTAAATTGACTATAACTGCAGGGCACATCTGTGTGTGTGTGTGGGGGGGGGGGGGCAGTGTTTGTTTAGGTTTCTCTATGTGGATGCTGCACAGCTGCACCATAAAAATATTGTCCAGGCAGGTTTATGCATGATGTATAAATTATGATGCTGTTAGTTAGATTACTGCTGCAGTAGCCTCAGATGTAAGAGCTAACCACCTTCTAAAACTTAAGGTCACCTTCCACATCTTCAGACTGGTCTCAGCTTAAGCAGAGCTGGAAATAATCAGTGTCTGGTTGCCAAACCCTTCTGAGATTTCTTGCCACTGAAGAGCACTCTTCTTGTTGGCTTTTGAGAATCGGTGGTTGGCTAGCTTTTCCACTGCTGGAAGGATAAATTCCCTTTGGAGTGGAAAAAAAATTACACTATTAATTTTATTACAACAGTACTTTCCTGACAAAAACTGGGGAATTTATTTTTCTGGACAGTCACTTGACAGTTCTGCCAGTTGAAAAAGGTATTTATCAGTTTGAGTGTAAACTTTGGCGTACTCCTTGTGGCCGTTTCCTTCTTGTTTGCTGCCTTTTGGAGGTTTGGGTACATTTGCAGCTTCGTTGTTTTTTTGAGTGTAAACTTGTTTTTTTCCTTAAGTTTGTTTTTTTTTCAATGACAAGTGTATAAATTAGTTTAAGGGCTGGGCAAGTTTGTCTTGTTACAGTGTTTTTTTATGAGAAAAAGACTATTTTGATACTTAACATTCACTGACTGTTGCTCATACCTCTCGGCGCAAGAAATTTGGACAAAGCCAGAGAAAAATGGGGGAGGCAAAGGCCCAAAAATAGGGACAGATTTTAAATATTATTCCAATAAACTTAGAAAGTTGCTGGAAGGACAGATTTTACACGGTTATCTATTTTCTGAAAGATATGAACTTGGAAACTCGGATATCTGTTATTTAGTATTATCTAGTGACTTCAGTCCTGAAAGATTTGTTAGAAAACCACAACATTTATGAGGAACAGACCAAAAGTAAGATACAAAAATCTGGACAGCCTGTCAGACTTTGGACAATTGAGAGTTATGCTGCTGCTGTCATAGATTCCTGGGTTTCACAGTTCTTTCTCAGCTTTATCATAGAACAAACTCTGCCTCTTCAACAGAATGATACTTTCCTTCAACCACAGATGGATGACCCTGCTGTGGCCATTTCTGGTTCCTCAGACCATCATCTTCTTTCGGTTGTTCCCGTTAGGGGTCGCCACAGCGGATCATCTGCTTCCATTTCTTCCTGTCCTCTGCATCATGCTCTTTCACAACAACCACCATTAGACAACATATGAATTCCTCCCTGCTAAAGGGATCGTTATCCTATTGTAATCTTCTTTTTCTTCTATTTCTCCATTAGTTAGGACAAATTTAGAAAGTCTTCTGCAAGGCATTCTGTATATTTTATCTCAGTTATATTACCCCTGTTTCTCTGTTAAGTACATACAGCAAGTAAAAAAACATATGACTAACACAGTTGCCTCAATAACACAAACAAACTTCACCAGCTACATAATGAGCCATCTAACACACCATCCAAGTAGGATGTACATGAGGAGTTGGTCTTCTTGGACCACCCACCATACTGGGAATGTCTTAATAGGTTACCCAATTGTGAGAAATACAAGCACACAACTCACTAGGCTGACCAAGACAATGTTGATGGTGAACTGCCTCTCAGGTACAAGGATATGACAGGTTACTAGGTACACATACAACATGGGTGCCATTCATGTGAGTGTGAGCAACCACATGCACACATTCTTTGACTGTATGAAGAGACACATGGTAAAGCTGTTTGACTATGCATATATGATGATATGTAGTGAATCTTGAGTATCATCTTACATTTTGCCACAATATAAACTGAATATAATTTATTTGAATAATCAATCAATTTTTGGTGTCATTCCAAGGGTATCAGATATGTGCTAAGTATGATAGCTAGTGTACAGGGTTGAAGCTCTGAGCTGTTTTTCCTGTGGTACAGGAGTTAAGTCCCTCAGCCCTTATTGCCTGCTACGTGACTTTGAGTAAGTTACTTAACCAGATATTACTCTGTGGTCTCCCTTGAAAAGGCCCTCTCTTTCCACTGGGCCTACCTGGTTAACAGATGGGCATTATATGCTTGCCTGGAAGTAGACTGTCATCAGTCACTGGCTCTGGCCAACAAAGACCTGACTACTTTGCAAGGGATGGTCTGCATCTCTGTCCTGCAGGTTTTTGTATAGTGACAATTTTTCTATGTGCTTTTTCAAACAGCAGCAGTCTGCTCCATATACCAACTGAGCCAAACCAAATCCGGACAGTCTAAAAGTAATCCAGCGCAATGCTTGAAGCCTCAGTCTTCCTAGAAGACTTCTTGATTTCCTGTTTGCACTTAATTTTAAATTGTTTTTTTCTTAAAACTTGCATATTTTCTGTCCTTGACCTAGCACTCTTGTGTGGGGTCATTTACTGCACTGTTATAACTTGATATTACTTGTGAACCTCTGCTATCTCTGTAAAAAACAAAAACAAAAAAAAATCTTGCTTTTTTCCCACTTTTCTGAGAGTTAAAAAAGTTCAGTTACAGGCTTGCTGTTCCTGAACTGTTTGAAAGTTTCTGTGAGGCCATTTTTGCTTGGGCTGAGGGAGGGTCTCTGTGTTCATCAGTGGCAGTGACTAACATTGAGCAGCTTCCCTGCCCCCCGTAGAGGTGGTTACTGACTTGAAACTGTAGTTTTATTCTCCCTTTTGGGTCTATTCCTGCTTCTTTCCAGCCCCTGCTATCAAGCACGCTTTAACGTGCTTTAGCGCGATTTAGCGCGGAGTTGCCACTAGAGCAGCATCGGGCAGCGCCAGTTAAACAAGGTTAAACTCTTTCTGGCTCCAGAAAGTCTGTTCAATTTTTCCCTTAGAACTGCTCTGTTAGGAACCTAAACAGTTTACACCTACACTAAAAAGTGCAGCACTTGTTCCAAATAGCTTTTTCTTCTCAAAAAGCTCAGCACTTGTCTTATAAGCATATCCCTTGTCTTATAAGCATTCTCTTTGCAGGTCAAGCACTCCTATATTATACAAATCTCTCACTAGCAAAACCCCCCAGGAGTGCCCACTTCCCTGCTAAGCCCACTACTTTTCTGTCTCATACCAACTCATAATTCTTTCTAGCATGTCGAAGGGTCAGATGCTGGCGTCCTCTCCTGACCATTTGGTGAATCTGGGAATTCTGAGACAATGTTACAATTGCCTCATGTACACGGACAACCATCTCCTCCTCCCATGTAACACTAACACTTGTGAGAGATGCAGCTATTTAGCCAGACTGGAGGCTGAGCTCTCTCAACTCAGGACTGGCAAGACCAGGCAGGAGGAGAAGGCAACTACACACACCACAATACCAGTCTCACATAACTCAACCACACCACTGAATCAAACACATAAACACACTAAGACATACTCGGAGGCTCTGAGTAAAAATTTACCTAAACAGCAGAGGCCTCCAAAGCAGACACCCAAGCAACTGCAAACTCAATACACCACACAAACAACACATAAACAACAAAATCAGTGTACAAAGCAGTCACTGCCCTTAAGGCCAAATACAACACCAAACATACTTGTCATAGGTGACTCCATAGTCAGACACACTGACGTCCCGCTCACCAGACTGAGTAAGGAGACGGTCACAGTAAGCTGCCTGTCGGGCGCTAGAATCCGCCACATAACACAAGCACTCAGGTCTCTCAACAGCAGGTACAAGTACGACTCAGTCATTGTCCACGCTGGTGTCAACGACCTGAGACGTACCTCCTTGGACTGCATGAAAAGAGACATTGAGGAGCTCTCTGATTATGTAGCCCAGGCAGGTATGACCCTGACCTTGAGCAGTATCCTACCTTCACCTAGAATGATGCCACAATACAGTGATAAGATGATCAGCTTTAATAATTGGCTTAAATTCTGGTGTCATTCAAAGGGGATCCAATGTCTGTCTGCCTGGGATGACATGCTGGACAAGCCACGCTGCTTCGCAAGGGACGGCTTGCACCTGTCACCCTAGGCTTCCGGATATTGGCAAAGGCTCTTGCCACCCCATAGTGCCTTTTTAGGCAAGGCTCAAATTCTAAACCTACCACCCTAGAACACAAAAAGTAAAAACTAAGGGTAATGCTGCTCAATGCCAGAAGTCTCAATCTCAAGATGCACGCACGAGGCCCTTCTCAGTATGGAGAACATCGATGTCTGTGCTGTGACAGAAACCTGGTTCAAGGCTCCTGAGAGCACCCCAGCACTAGCAGGTTTCACCTCATATCATGTTCCGCCCCAAAATCCGGACAACACCAAGAAAGGAGGGGTGCCCATATTCATAAAGGACACCCACACCTCAAGGTTGGTGGCAACGCACGATGCATCGGAGACCATCCAGGTGCAATTAACCATAGGCAAGACTGCTCTCTGCAATTTGTAGCATGTTACAGGCCACCCTCTCAAACTCAGGAACCTCACATGGCCTTCCTGAAAACAATGGAGGGATAAATGTATCTCCAAACACCATCATACTAGGTGACTTCAACTACCCTAATATAGACTGGGAACACTACTCAAGCCCAAACACTCTAGCCCAAAGGTTCCTGGAGTTCATAAACTCAAATGCCATGGAACAACTAGTCACCATCCCCACAAGAGGAGAAAACATACTTGATCTCATCATCACGAACATGGGATTACAATGTTCAACACCGGAAGTATACCCCTCACTGGTGAGATCAGATCATAAACTAATCTCGCTGGAGGTCCTCATCCCGCCCCACCTGAAATAAAAAGACCACAGTGAAAAACTTCTCAAAAGCCGACTTCACACTTCTAAAAACTAGTGTGGTCTCCTTTAAGGCCCCTGAGCCAGTGGTAAACATTACTCAAACCGCTGAATCACTTACAAATGCCTTCTACCAGCACCTACAGGACTGCATGGATCAGGCAATCCCAAACAAAACTAAGACTCTTTGTACCAAAGGCAAGCGTCCAGTCTGGTGGACCCCAGCCATAAACAAGCTCTACAACAAAAGGAGGAAGCTACTACAAGATAGAGCAAAATCCTTGAAAGGTAAGACACCCTTGATCATTATAAGTAAAAACTAAGAGCTCTCATAAAATCATCCAAGGCAAATTTTGAGAGAAAAATCGCCAAGGATTCAAAAGACAATCATAAGGCCTTCTTTAGCTATGTTAGAGACCTAGGAGGAAACTCCCAGATATGCTCAGAATTAGTTCAAAATGATGTGAAGATTACTGAACCTACACACATTGCCAACATACTGGCTGACAGGTTCAGTGCAAACTTCTCCCCTCCCCAAAAGGAGAGATATCTATACCAGAGGATTGTAGCCCCCAAACATCTCCAACGCCCAGGTGAGAACTGCTCTCGCCAAAGCAAAAGACACAGCATCCATGGGACCGGATGGTGTCCCCGGCTGTGTGCTCCATGAACTCAATGAGGAATTAAACCCGCAGTTAGGACAGCTGTTTAATCTTAGCCTCACCTCAGGATACGCACCAAGGAGTGGCGACGGCGACTGTGGTCCCACTTCACAAGGCGGTGCCTCCACCGACCCTGGAAATTACCGTCCCATTAGCTTGACAAGCCTTATCTGCAAAGCCATGGAGAGGATCATAATGGAACTCATAAATAAAGACATAGGGAACTTGCAGACTTTGGATCCAACCCAGTTTGGCTTTGTCAAAGGCAGATCATGTCTTTTAAACTTGGTTGACTTTTTCGAGACAGTCACCAAGGCCATTGATGAGGAAAGGCAGTCCATACAGCCTACCTTGACCTGGCAAAGGCCTTCGACACAATACCCCACTCAGGTATCATCAAAAACTCATCAGCTTGAATGTAAACCCATACATCACAAGATGGGTTGCAAACTGGCTAAGTGACAGAACCCACAGGGTCAGAGTTGCTGGAGCCATGTCAGACTCAAAGCCTGTCACAAGTGGTGTCCCACAGGGCTCAGTCCTGGGTCCACTCTTGTTCGGCATCTACTTTTCTGAAGTACAAGCAAACACAGGAGGGTTATGGCTGACAAAGTTTGCAGATGACTGCAAACTGGGCCATAGTCGAAAACACATCTGACACAGATATCCTTCAGAAGGGCCTCACAGAAACGGATAACTGGTGCCAGAGCCATGGCCTAAAGTTAAATGCCAAGAAATGCATAGTCATACCCTTCGGGAAAAACAAGGTTACCCCTAGCTACCATATAGGTGGCAATCCACTGAGCACAGAAGAAGTCATCAGGGATCTGGGGACCCAGGTTGACAGTAGCCTTTCGTTTGACACTCATGTTGCTAAAGTAGTTAGGAAAATCTTCTACATTGCCCACCTGATCATGAAGGGATTCACATCTAGATCAAGGGAGGTCATCGTCCCTGTACTCATCACTCATTAGACCTATGATTGAGTACAATGCCCCATTCGGAATGTATCTGACCAGACACCTGCAGCAGCTGGAAAGGCCCCAAAAGTTCCTCACCAAAAGGATAAAGGGTCTCAAAAATATGTCTTATGCTGCCCGACTGAAAGAACTCCAGCTCTATTCAGTCTCATACCGCTTGCTCAGAGGTGACCTGTGCCTGACATATAAGGCCATGTCAAACCCTGATTTGATGAATATGCTTCACCTCAAAAATCTAGATCCCTCAGAACCACAAGGGCGGAGACTTAAACCTTGACACGGTTATTAATAGAACATGCTGGAGGGACAGATTCATCACCCAGAGACTCCCTATGCTGTGGAACAAAATCACGGTACATGTGGGGCAGAGCACCTCGCTGGCCTTGTTCAAGAGGAATCTTGACCAATGGATGGGGGATCGCAGATATACCCCAGGGATTACTTCAGTGTCACTGCTTGACAGAGGCACAGCAAAATAATAGGCATAGTTTTATTCAAACTAAAGGGGTGGCGAAAGCCAAATAACTATGGGCTAGGCTTATAAATGCCCTTGGGCAGATAGCCTAGTATGAACCTATGAACCTATGAATCTAAGAACGTACTGACATCTGCATCATCACTGAAGCATGGCTCCTGTGCAGTGATAACTCACTACCAAAATTAAATGTATTCCATTCATTCAACCCTCTATTGAGGGTATCTCTATTACAGGTCATGGTGTGTCCTTATTCTTTTGCAAGTTTATCACACCTAGACTTGTGAACTCCGCATTATCATAACTATAAGATCCCTTGCCATATCATAACAAGTTACCGACCCCTACCCATTAGGCATATCCAAACAAGCTTGAATCTCTCACCAGAATGAAGCATTATTATTTTGGGGGATTTCAACTATCCATTTTTAAACAGGAAGACATACTTCATTACAAAAAATATAAACAATGCTTGCATGTCATTAGTATTAAACCAAATAGTGCCCTATCCTAAAAGGCCTCAGATTTATTTGACTTGGTCACTCCAATTTAACACCACTGTGCTCTACACATACAGCCACTTGTCAGATCTGACCACCATTCAGTAACCTTCATGGTAAAGAACAAAAAAAATGCCCTCAAACCTTACTATCTTTTGGGATATCATTAAGGCTAAGTTTCTGGAGTGAGCTGAAGACCTGAAGTGGTTCAGTAGCCCCTGTCCTTCAATACCCAAGTAGCCAAGAGCTAGCAGAGAGTTCATATTCTCACCTTAGTGACTGCATCAAGACATCTGTCCTAATCACACCAGGAAAATTCCAAGTTAACCAGGAATGCCCCATGGTGGGACATTAGTATAAGTAATCTGTTTGACAACCAAAAAATCCTCACTCTTGAATCTTAAATCTATTCTAAGAAATTAAACAAAAAACGTTGGTTTGTTGTATTTGAGTTTGTTCCCAAGTATGAACTGTAAGCTACACCCTCTAGATGACAGCCTTGGTCCTACTGCATCTATTATAAACTGTAAGGCCAATACCAAGCATTGTACTGTGCTGAAACGCCCAATCAGCCCCAGTTGACATCACCAACATACTAGCTGATAAGTTAAATTTAATTCACCTCCATCCCCCTCATACAGGGCATCATACCTACACCCCAAAGATTAACTCTGAGGAAGTTTTAAATGCTCTCTCAAACTTAAGCACTGGTTCAGTGGCCCTGAAAATATCCTGGGATGTTTCCTTGTCAGTATGAAGTACTGTCTAACTGAGGCCACTCCCTGAATTAGTTTAACCTTAGCCTGTCAAATGATTTTGTTAGAGGTGTGGAGATTGACCAATAGGCCTTACCATCCTTAACTGTTGAGATAATGCAACACATCATTATGGAACTCATAAACTTAGATATTGATAGCTTACAATCCTATGACCAAAACCAGTCTGGGTTTGTGAAAAGATGACTCTGGCAGCTTAGTCTAATCAATTTCTTTACAAAAGTTACAGAAGCATTTTACAAAGGGAAGCTCTATACATAATGTACCGCGTCCTACCCAAGTCCTTCCAAACCATTTCACACTCAGACATTATCGACAAACTAATCAAGCTAAATGTAAAGCCTTGTTTTAACTTCTGATCTGCAGAAGTGGCTCACAAGCAGAACACAACAAGTCAGGATGGGGCAGCTTGTCTCCTCTGAAAAGCTCACTACTAGTGGGTTTTCCCCCAGGTTTCATCCTTGGGTCTGCTTCTGGGGGTATTAACATTTCCTATGTCCAAGCTGATGTCAGGAGTCTCTTGTTGAGCAGGTTCATGGGTTATTCCAAACTTGGAGCCATCATTAATTCTCCAAAGGATTCCCTGATCCTACAAGGTGGTATAACATGTAGAAACACATAGTATCAGGATTGTGACCAAAACTGAAATGCTAAGATGTGTATACCATGTTCTTTGAAAAATGCAAGCATCCATGCACATACCGCAAAACTCACAAATCAGCAGTTAGACAGATGAGCACTTTTCTGGACAATGAGCTCTTCTTTGACCACCATGTATCTACTGCCTGTAGAAAATCCTTCTACCAAGCTATGCTGACTACCCAAGCTATTTCTTCTAGGTCTAAAGATGTAATTTATTTATTTACTCATCGGTGGCTGGATTAGTCCCATTAGTCCAGTGGCCTCTTTTTAAGGGGAGATTCAAGGTGATACTAATACTGACTTGAAGAAATTTGGTCAGAGGACTTTGGGAACTTCCTTTACTCTTTTTTGTCTAAGTACTGACCAACGTATGGTCACAGAACCCCAGTTTAACATCTCATCGGAAGGACAGCATACACAGTAATGCAGCACCCCCATACTGAACTTCGGTGTCAGTGTAGGAAAATTAATCCAAGTATCTGGTTTGCAAAAATACTCCATGGCCTTTGGATCTTCCAGCACCAAACGTTAGTGTGTAACCCGTTGAGCCCCTGACAGTGAGAGAACATAACACACCCTTTGATGTGTACATATCTAGACACATGATCCATTTTGAAAGACCCCCAATGGCTCACCATTAAGAAAATCCAAGGCCCAATTTCTGTGACTTATGCGGAATGCCTTCAAACTCTCTCATTTTCTGTCTCTTACTAACTTTTGTGGTGTGGCCTTTTACTGTACAAGGCCTTAATTGAACCTATCGTGAGTGACCTTCTATATGTTCACAAAAGTGGTAGCATCACAAACACCTGGCCAAAGCATCATCCACCACTATAATGCCTTTTTTAGGCAATGCCAAGCCGATAAACCTTCCGAAATAGTAGATTCTAGTCATGATAAACTAAAGGTGTTACTGCTTAATGTTAGGAGTCTTAACAAGAAGCTCCAATCCCTGAAAGCATTTCTCACCTTGGAGACTGTTTACATCTGAGCAGTTACTGAGCCATCATTTAAAGCCACAGAAGACACCCTGGCAGTGATAGGCTATATTGCCTTCCACACATTTAGACCCGCTATTGCACAAGGAGGGACAAAAGGTGGAGGTGTATCAATGTACATAGAAAAGTAAGCACACCTCAAGATTGGTGAAACAATATGATATACATGTGCTAACCCTTGTCCAATTAACCTTAGGTAAAGCCCCATACTGTATACTTCTTAGGTATAGGTCCCTGTCTGTGATCTAGGATAATCATACAACATATTTGAATGTATTGGAGTCACTCACAGTGCAGCCCAAACACCATATTCATGAGCGATTTTATGTATCCTACCATAAACTGGGATACATACAAACCACTAATATGCAGGCTCAAAGATACCTGCATTTTGTCAATGCAAACAGTCTAGAACAGCTGTTTTACACACCTGGATCTTATACTCAAAAATATGAGGGAATGTTACACCCCCATTCTGCAATGTCCTCACTAGTCAGTTCAAATCACAAAGTGGTCTCTCTTGAAATAAATTTTATTTATTGTCATTTGGTAATCGGGTTGGTCCAACTGAGCCAAAGGCCCATTTTCAGTGGAGACCCGAGGAGAAAAGCTCCAATTACAATTACAGACATTTTTAAAAGCAGTAAATAATACAAAGACTAAACATTACAGCAGTAATATTAACAAGAAACATTTACATAAAATAAAAACAAAGACAATATATGTATATATACATTTAAAAAAAATCCAATACAATAGCAGCAGGATAATCCCCAAGTAGGAATATGTACAAGAACCTGATTGTAGATATACTGTAAAGAAGAGCAAGAAAGAAAGGCAGAGAAAAAGAGAGAAAAACTTAAAATGATCAAAAGTAGCATTTAGGAAGAAATCAGTTAGAGATCAGGTTGGAACTTGGCAAGGGCAGGACCAGGTCTTAAGAAGATAGTGTTTGAGTTGTAGTTTGAAATGGAATTTATGGGGGATACTTCTTATTTTAAATGGAAGGGAGTTCCAGGTCTGAGCTATAGAGTATTTATATAGGGACTTACCAATATTTTTTGATGGTTTGTAAATGTCAAGAAGATGTTTGTCAGATCTACGAAGCTGATGTCGGGGGTTATATAGAGATACAGTATTAGAGATGGAGGGACAGGAAGTGGGATTATAAAGAACTGAGTGTGTGGTATGCAGTTGAGAAAGAAACAATTGTTTAGGAAATTCAGGCCATTGTAATGATTTAAGGGCTAGGCAGTGGTGGGATTTGTAAGGGAGATTAGAGGCAAATCTAACTATTTTATTGTATGTTTGCTCTAGTTTAGCGAGAAGTGAAGACTGAAGGTTAGTAAAAACTGGAGCTGCATACAAAAGACAGGGTAATAGGAGAGAGAGGGCCAGGGAGTGTTTGGTGGAAGATGAAAGCAGTCTGTGGTTACGGTATAGGAGACCAAGTTTCTGTTTTTTTTTTTATACAATAATGGATATGTATGTCAAATTTTAATTCATCCTCAATTATAATAATTTAGTATGGGGTTCTGGTCTAATAGTGGTATTGGTGAGGGAGGTAATAGAGAAAGTGGATTTGTGTGTTGCCAGTGTTTTAGGAAGGAAAAGTAGAAGTTTAGTTTTTTTTTTTTTTTAGAATTAGTTGATTATCAGTGAGCAATGTTTTGATGGATGTAAAGGTGTCTTGGGTAAGAGCAAGGAGTTCTGGGATGCTGGGGGCAGTGGTAATAAGGGTCAAGTCATCGGCATATTGTAACAGTGTGGAGAGGTTGGTAGCAGAGCATAAACTGTTAGTAAAAAATATTAAACAAGAGAGGACCCAATATAGAGCTCTGGGGGACACCGATGTTAACAGGAAAAAATGGGGAGGTGACAGTTTTCCAGCGTATAGATTGTTTTCTATTAGATAAGTAGCTAGAAAACCAGCTTAAAGAGGGGGTGGCGAGATGAAGGTCAGAGAGTTTAGTTTTAAGTTTAGAGTGAGAGACAGTCAGAGAGTTTAGTTATCAGTTTAGCTTGAGAGACAGTACCAAATGGTTTGGAGAGGTCGAGGAATAAGCAGGAAACCAGTAGGTTGTTGTCACGGGCTTCTGCTACTGTTTGGGTGAATGAGAGTAGAGCTGTTGATGTACTGTGGTGGGGTCTGAAGCCATGTTGGGTGGGAGTAAGAAGGTTATTATCTATCAGGTGTTTAAGTAGCTGAGTGTGGACACACTTTTCTAGAATTTTGGAAAGAGGGGATAGTATAGCAGTGGGACGATAGTTGGATGGCTCAGTGGAGTTTCCTCCTTTGTGAAGAGGGATTGTGTACAAGGATTTCCATAGATATGGGACAAGAGATTTAGTAATACAACAATTAATAAGGATAGAGACAGGGTAAGCGATAACATTGGCAGCAATTTAAAAAAAAATAGGAAGGTAGATTGTCAACAGAGGGAGAGCAGGGCTTAAGTTTATTTAGTTGGAATTGTATTGGATGAAGGAGAACTGGGATGTAAATGTAGAAAGGAGACAATAGAGCTGTTTGGAGTTAGTTTTTGGATTATTGCAATAAAATAATTATTTAAAAGAGCAGCAGTCTCTGAGGCAGTATTGAGAGGGAATGGGCTGGATGTAAGAGGATTACCAGGGTGGAAGATATTATTTATAAACTGTCTTTTGGCTTTTCCCAGTTAGGGGTCGCCACAGCGGAACTCCGGTCTGCTAATGATTGGCAGTAGATTTTTACGTGCTGGCTTGCCGGGCCTAACGCATAACCTTCAACGAAGGAACGCCCATTCATGCATGTCGATACACAGAAGACACTGTAACTGAGAATCGAATGTGCAACGTCTAACTGTGAGGCGACAATGCTACTGCAGCACCACCACCACAGTGGAAGATATTATTTATGGTAGACCAAGCTTTTTTAGGGTAAGGGTTATGTGGGCTACTTTGGTTGGCAGCAACGAATGTTTTTTTGTCTCTGGTAATTAGTTTTTTTACACCTATTTCTAAGTTCCTTGTATCTTTGGAGTAAGGGAGGAGTTTTATTTCTGGCTCAAGTTTTTGAGGCAGCATCCCTCAGATGCATGATAGTGTGTTTGCTTAGTTAACCAGGGAGCACATTTTGATTTTACCCTGATTTTCCTGGAAGGTGCCATGGAATTTAGTACATCTAGAAATAGAGTATTGAAAGAGGATACATCATCATTAAGGGGGAGATTTTAAGGCAGGAACAGTTTATATTGGACAAAGTGGAGATGAAATTGTCTGGATTGAAGTGAGTCAGGTCACAACATACTCTGTAAACATGTTCTTTGGGAGGGTATTGGGAGTACCTATGGATATAAATAGGGGAATGGTGACTTAGAGAGTTAGGAAGAATTCCAGGGGTTATGGTAGAGACAAGGGTCAGAAGGAAGGATCCAGTCTATTATAGATCCTAAAGTAGAGCGTCTGTTGAACCTAGTAGGAGAAGATATTAGTATTTGGAAGCTGTACAGATTGGTGGAAGCTGTACAGATTGAGACAATGAGTAGGTGATGAGGAAGAAAGAGTGGTCCAATCTATACTTATGTCCCCAAGTTTAATGGTTTCATAAGGAACATTTAGGGTGAGCCAAGAAGGAAAGTTTTCAAGGATAGGGATGTTGTCCCCTGGGGGGATGTAGATGGATATAACTGAAAATTTTATAGGGATTAAGGTGAGAGTTTACTATTAGTATTTCATTAAGAGCAAGGCTAGGTATGGAAAGTGAGAGTGGAGAGAGTAAGTTGGTTGGAGTAGAGGATAGCAACATCTCCACCTCTTTTATTTGCTCTGTCTGCATGGAAGATATTGTAGCCTGGGGGGAGGATTTCTGAGTTAGAGATGTGAGGTTTTAACCAGGTTTCTGAGAGGGTTAAGATGTGAGGTGAGAGTGCAAGTCTGTAGTTTTGCTAACAATGCTTTGGATATTTAGAGAGAAAATAGTTAGGGATTTAGAAGATGGACTGTGGATATGGGGTGTTGTGGAAGGGGTTGAGGTTGGGGGGGGTGTTTGCTTGTAAGAGTTGGTGGTAGATGGCCCAGGGTTGGGGTGGATGTCGCCATCCAGGAGTAGTGCATCAGTGAAATCAGTCAGTAAAGAGAGTAGGCCAAGTGTATATGGAGTTATGGTTTTTGTAAATGTGGAAAGTGAAACATTAGGATATGTCTTCATTGAATAGTAAGCATTAGGAGAGATAGGAAATAGGTGAGGAGAGATTAGAATTGTGTGAAGGTAGCTATAATGGTAATGGTTGTTTGAGAGAGTTCGTATTGATGCTATGTAATGCAGAGGTATATGGTATGAAGTAGGTATTGCTAGGAGGAGGAGAGAGGGGATAAGTAGACGATGAGGTGACATAGTAGAGAAGAGTCGGGTGAATGTTAGTAAGAACAGTAAGGTGTAGGAGGTTTAAAGAGAGATACGTGATTGATAGAGAAGGGGGGACTAAGGCAGATTTGAGAGGAGGAGATTAGTGGCAGGTATATGAAATGAAGTATGGTAGGAGGGGATTAAGCTACATGGGATGGGGAGGGGATAAGTCAGAAAAGAAGGGGGTGGAGAGTTGAGAAGTATAAGGGAAATGAAAGTGGGTGGGAATGGAGGTAGGGGAGCGGAGTGAGATGAGCGTAGCAAGGGTGAACGGAGCGGGTTGACCCTGCAAGGAGGAAGCACAAGAGGAAGGAAAATAAGAAGGAGAAAGCACAAGAAGAAAGAAAATAAGAAAAAACATCAGTGAGGTAATTTGAGTGAGCAGGTAACTCAGGGGAGCCCTATGCTGGCTGAAAAGGGAGAGACAAGCAGGTAGTACGTAATTAGTGAAGAGTAAGTATTGAGGGGGGACTGAAGGCTATGGCTCTAATGAAAGGGGCTAAATATCTTAACATAAAACAAATACGTTAAACAAAATGTATCAACAGTGAAATGGATGAAAGGGGTGGGGTGGGCTAAGAGGAAGAAGGTTTGCATCTGTCGCCCGTGAGGTATGCACTCTAGCTGACTGTAACAGACTTTAACAAGGCACAACAGTAGTCACAAAATCAAGCACCTACAATACACAAGTGGCAACAACAAGGTTCCTGGAGTTAAACCTGGGGCTGCAGTATATTGTTTATGATTGCTGGTTTGAGTTTTCTTTACTTTTAGCTGGAGTGAGAGGATTCCTTGCTCAGACAAATTGGGAGGGGCAAAGCAATTAGGTGCTCCGTGGCTCTAAAATTTGCAAAGAAGACAAAAGGAAAGAATGTAAGACTAAAAGCAATAAAATAAGGACATCAAAATAAACACAGACATTATAAATATTGTACAGAAAGCAGAGCAAGTGAACATAGCCTATTAGAAGTCACAAAAAGAAATACATTCAAACTCTCCAACCAGTCTTTTTCAGCAGCAGTCAGTGTAACTAGTTAGAATATCCTATTGCCAGACAATATTGCAACAATGTAGCAGTTTCACCAGTTTACCATAAATATCTTTTAGCACTTTACAATGTATGTTTAACTAACAGAAATATAATATTCAGTAGCAGCAGTCAGTGTAACAAGGTGGAATATACCAAAGAATAAACAAAGATAAAACGTTATGCTGAAGTCCCAGAGTACTAAGACAGATAAATCCAAAAAAGAGAAGTAACAGGACACTGCCAAGACGAAACCAATAAAATCACCATTTATTGAATAAAAGTTAGCGCTTTCGGGATAACCCTTCATCAGACATAATTTTAAAACAACAATGCAGCCATATTTAAAATACAGACCATCCAATCATCTGCTCACAAAAACCCGCCTATTCTGTAGCGCAGGTTTAATAGGTAATACATCATTAAGACCTGATAATGATAGGGGGGTGATATCAAACACAGAACAGCCTTAGCTGAATCTAAATGGATTGTTGATTTAAGAGCACATAGACCCCCCAGGTCTTAATGATGTATTACCTATAAACCAAAAGTGCTAACTTTTATTCAATAAATGGTGATTTTATTGGTTTCGTCTTGGCAGTGTCCTGTTACTTCTCTTTTTTGGATTTATCTGTCTTAGTACTCTGGGACTTCAGCATAACGTTTTTATCTTTGTTTATTCTTTGGTTTAATATTGTTGGTAACGTTATGCCTGCTGAGAACACTGAAAATAACAACCATGATACTGACTTTTTTTCATCAGCTATGCCTCCGGGTGAAATCGTTTATGGCAACCTTGGCAGAGCAGCTATTACAAGGGGTAATCCGCTCCTTGATTTGGGCTTTGTAGTTCAGAAGGAAGGATTACAAGGTAGGGCCATACCTGCAGCGGTCGACAGAGCATTTGAAGATCTATTAAGGGAATGGAACTTTAAGGCAGGTAAAATGCAGCGCCTGCAATGGCAGGCTTTTCATCTTGAAGCCTGCTTAAATTATGGTATCATTCCTAGAGGAATGAGAATTTTGTGCATGCCAGCTCAGGGGGATAGATACCCTGAGCTGTTAGCCAAATGGCAAGCACTAAATTTAAATACCAGCATGGAGTATATGAAGCTTCTAATACAATTTTTTGCACCGGAATTGGATGCTCTTAAACAAGAAGTAGCATCGCTGCATTCTAGACTTACATCAGACTTTCCTGATAATAAAAGTAAAGAGAGACTCTCTACTGTGAAATTAACATTGGCAAAAGAAGCTGATAAACTCCGGGAGACCAAATTAGGTAAATTAAGAAGAGACTACTCCGATTTTTCCAACGGAAATATTTTCATTTGGCCGAAATTTAGAGAACGTGTAACTGAGCCGGTGAAACGTCATCCAAGGATGTCAGCAACACACACTGAGACAACACGCACTGAGGCCATATGCACTGAGGAAGCGACAGAGAGATCAACAACACAATACGTACAACAACAAGGTCATACAGATATTGGAGTCTCTGTTTCTGTTCGTTCTTCAAGTCAGACGACAGAGGCGGAAAAACAGACTGTTTTGTGTGCACAGGATGAGCGAGAGGAGTTGCACACATGGAAGGAAAACGATGCATGCAGCAGTCCCTCTGTTTTCTTGAATCCAACTCTCGATAGGACGACCTCATGAGGCTCCCTTCATGTAGAGGTGGTACCCGATGTCATGACTCAAAACATTAGTGAGGCACATGCCCCGTGCCTGATAGGAGATGTGCCAACACCTTCAGATGTTCTGGGTTCTGCAATGACTGAGGCAGTAGGGACAGTGAATGAATACAACAATGAATCGGGGGCCCGCCCGAAAACCAACCAAGGAGCACTACATTTTTTGGGGAGTCTTCCGGCACCAGTGAGAAAGAAGGGTGCCTGGAAAAGGTCCTCAAGCGAGGACAGAAATGTGGAAAAACGCAGAAGAACTCTACAGTGACTGATAGTATGTCTACTGGTATTGTATATAATCTATCTAAAGTTCTGTTGAGTACAGATGAACTTGAAGTACTAAACAAAGGGTTAACCTTTGTTCCAAGTAGAATGTGTGTTTATAGTGACATTATTTTTGATTTAATGTTGTTTTGTAGGAGTGTTGTGTTAAAATTAATATATGATAACCAAGTAAGAGACAAAATAGGGCCAAGGAAACCGAGTAGCTTTGTGCCTAACCTGACACCATCACTTAATTTGTTTATGAATGGATGTGAGAAGGATTTATTTAAATACTTTGAGGGTAGGAATACTAGTAGTTATTATAATCTTACCCTGACACAAAAAGTTGCACTTCAGGGGTTGATGGACAATAAGGAAATAACCATCAAAATGGCAGATAAGGGTGGAGCCATCGTCGTGCTGGACACAGAATGGTATGATAGAAAATTGAGGGATACACTGGCTATGGATGGAGCCTATGAACAGGTTAATCCATTGCAGGTCAGAATGATAATAGACAACGTACATAGTAAGTTAACGGCCTTGTTAGAAGGAATGCTGACAACTAAAGAAACTTATGAATTTTTAAAGATAGACAAACCGGTTACACCCATATTTAAAGCTCTGCCGAAGATTCATAAATCTTTCAGTGACCCACCACTCAGGCCCATTGTTTCAGGGAGAGGGTGGGTCACAGAAAACATCTCAATTTGGCTAGAATTTACTTTGAAACCTTATTTAGAAAAAATTCATAACATATTAAAAGATACAGGGCATTTTTTGGGGCTGTTAGCCCAGGTGGTCAAATTAAAAGAAAAAAGATTGTTAATGGCCACGTTGGATGTTAACAGTCTTTTTACTGTTATTGAACATAATTATGGGATAACAGCAGTGGGAGAAGTCATCAGCAATCTGGGAGCAACAGATCATATGCGACTTACTGTGGAGAACCTGTTATCCTTGGTTTTGAATAATAATGTCTTCCTGGGACCAGGGTCCCTCTATAGACAAGCACAGGGGGTAGCCATGGGCACCCCCTGTGCCAACACTTACGCTAATTTAGTGTTATCCAAATGGGAGACTAAGGAAGTTTTAAACAATCAGGAATGGCTAAAACACATAGTCCTATATGTTAGGTTTGTAGATGATGTTTTTATTCTATGGGATGGGGATTTACCCACCTTTGAAGGCTTTTTAGCTTTCCTCCATACTACCACCACTTTTTTGAGTTTTAGTGCTAAAACTTCTTTCACTCAGATAGAATTTTTAAATGTCTGTGTGGAACAGACGGCTTTGGGTTTCACTTCGAAGCTTTATAGAAAAGAATGTTGGCAGAATACATTGCTATCTTTCGATAGCATGCACCCAAGGCACATCTTTCCTAACATCGTAAAGAGTCAGGTGGGTAGGATATCTAGGGTATGCTCTGAGGGTGCATGTTGTGATGAGGAATTGTCTAGGTTAGATCAACATCTTACTGACAGGGGATATGGGAGAACTTTAGTAAATAATGTTATGAATAGTAATAAACAATATAGAAAGACAAGATATAGGCCCTGGATGAATTGCTTAGACAGGGACAGACAGGACAACATTGATCCCAATAGAAATAAGGAGAAACCCAAACTTTTCTTTACTTATGGTAGTAACATCAAAGACATATGTCAAATAGTGCAGAATAATTGGAACATATTAACAAGTGATATTGGGTTGAGAGATATAGTTGGTGAACGTCCTATGTTTAATTATAGAAGAAATAAGAACTTAAAAGATTTATTATGTAAAGAGGTACATTTAGATAAGGGGCCCATATCTAATATGAGAGTGGGTACCCATCCCTGTGGTAATTGTAAGGCATGTGTATATATTAAGAGTGATACAGACTTCAAACATCCAGACATGACCAAAACTTTTTATTTTAAGGGAAGGGCAACCTGTAGGACGCAACATTTGGTCTATATGGCCAATTGTGAAGAATGTGCATGTTTTTATGTAGGCATGACTAACAACATGCTCAAAGTTAGGATTTTGCAACATCTGAGCAACATCAGAAATTGTGATTTGAGTAATGCACTTTATAGACATATAAGTAAATATCCCACACATACTTTTAAGTTTAGATGTATTGTTAACATTAGGGTTAATGATAGGGGGGTGATATCAAACACAGAACAGCCTTAGCTGAATCTAAATGGATTGTTGATTTAAGAGCACATAGACCCCCAGGTCTTAATGATGTATTACCTATTAAACCTGCGCTACAGAATAGGCGGGTTTTTGTGAGCAGATGATTGGATGGTCTGTATTTTAAATATGGCTGCATTGTTGTTTTAAAATTATGTCTGATGAAGGGTTATCCCGAAAGAGCTAACTTTTATTCAATAAATGGTGATTTTATTGGTTTCGTCTTGGCAGTGTCCTGTTACTTCTCTTTTTTGAAGGTGGAATATACCATTGCCAGACAATATTGCAACAATGTAGCAGAGTATTACTACCTCAGCACTATCATGCAGGGGTGTCCAACCTTTTGGCTTGTTGGGGCCGCATTGAGTGAACAGAAATGGTCTTGGGGCCGCATATAAAATATATCATGTAGTTAACTCTTTTGTTGCTCCGGAAGACCACAGTCGACCTCCTGGCTGTACTGTAGGTGCATTTGAACAATGAACAAATTTAATAAATGCCGAATATTTGCCTTAAAATTCTAATTCTCTAATCTAACAGTTAACTCTAACATCTTAGTTAATATATATATATATATATATATATATATATATATATATATATATATATATATATATATATTATTTTTACAAATAAACAGATATTCACTACAGCACAAGTATTTCTCACTGGGAAAACCATTCCAGCAGCCCAACTACGTAAAATGTCAACATCAGCAGTCCTACAATACGATAATCCACAAAAATATCCCAAAAATTTGCAATAAAGTAAATAATTCACATTACTGACTTAATAAAACAATTCTGAATAAGCTACAAGAGGGTCTCACCCAAACAAATAACTGGTACAGAAATATGGCCTCAAGCTAAATGTCAAAAAATGCATCATCATCCCCTTTGAGGAGAGTGATGTCCCCACAAATTATCACATTAACGCAGTAAGTCGTATGGTACTTGGGCACCCAGCTTGATAGAAACCTGGCTTTTGACCACCACGCTGTCTCAGTTGTAAGGAAAGCTTTTTACATGGCCCACTTCATTAGTAAGGGTACCTCATCCAGGGACAAGGAGGTCATAACATCCCTGTATTCTTCCTTTACAAGAGCTATTATTGAGTGCAATGCCCCTTTTGGCATGTGCCTCAGCAAAACACCCTGCCAAAAGAAAGACTGCAACCATTTCTGACAAAAAAGGTCAAAGGACTAAGTTCACTTAATTATCCAAACAGACTAAAAAGCTTCTTGCTTTCCTCTGTCTCTCACTGGCCCCTATAAATATCATCATTGGCTTGCTTTCCAGGCTAAGAAAGATCCTGCCTTAAGAGACTTCCTCTACCTCAGAAATGCTGGTTATACTTAAAACAAAGACCACAGCCTTCACTGCAACATAAACAAGCCACTTTTTATGGACAGGTTCTTGACACAAAAACCTTCAACTTCTGTAAAAAGCTCCTCTCATTATCAAACAATGTAGTTCAGCAACACTATGGCTGGATGGATAGCCATAAATGTAGTCCTTGGGTAAGTAGCATAGCCTTCATCAAACCAGATGGAAAAATCCACATACTAACCTTTCCCAGCTGGATGGCTAAGATCTAATATTGGTTACTCAAGTCTAGTTGCCCAAGAAGAGGGGCATGTTTAACTAAGAATTCCATTTGCAAAATTATATTCAGTATACATATTAAATCTCTCTCTCTCTCTTACACACACACACACACACACACACACACACACACACACACACACACACACACACACACACACACACAAAGCCCTACTTGTAAAATAGGCAACCTCAGTAATCACATGACACCCACTCACTGAATGAAATTGTCTGGAAGTCAAAATATCTGAAAAAAAAATCATAACAGAGATGGATTCATCCATGTAATTTCCCACCACCAAAAGGACCATCGATAAATCTACAAACAACTGCTCGGCAAAAAGTAAATCAACAAGAAAACCATAAACTATAATGTTACATACTGGTGTAAACATGTAACTTGTGTCATTCCCCAGGTTAATCCATACCAAAAGATTGTTTCAGAGCTTCAGCTATGTACAAACAGCTGTCTCCTAAAAACTTTACTCATTACTGTAATTATAACTGTAAAAAAATGTTTTTAAGTTTATTCTGTTCCGCAATGATTCTCACTGTTGCGAGATGTAATCTCTGCCATATTGTATGAGTACTACATCCATAATTTGCTGCCTCTCTCTCTCATGTATTGTATTATATTGTTTTGTGTTATTTTTGGAGCTTTTCTCCCCGGGCCTCCACTGAAAATGGACCTGTGTCCAGTCGGACTTTCCCGGTAAACAAATGTAAAATAAAATAAATAAAAATAAACTTCCCTCCAATCTAAAGCCATTTGACATTCAGACATTTTAATTTGTGCAGAAGTTACTTACAGATTGACAGTTTACTGAGCTGTAATGCTGACCTTCGCTTTTGAAAAAAACAAATTCCCAGACTTTGTCAATAGCTCAAAGTGTAGAGAGGATTATTTATTTATTATATATTTATTTGATGCTGCTAACTATTTCTAATCTAAGGAAAGCATCATTAATGTGAATTAGTGTCTCTCTCTCCTTCTCATGCTTGTATTTGTAAACCTACTTGTATTTTGTTTTTCTCTGTGGAGCTTTTCTCCTCAGGTCTCCGCTGAAAAAGGACATGTATCCAGTTGGACTATCCCGGTCAACAAATGTAAAATAAATAAATAAATAAATAAATTTATTTTTGGAAAACATCTTTAAAACTGCTAAACTGATTACACACCCAGAAACACAGAAAAGTTATTGTGATTATGTAAACCACAGACTGCTCCAAGAAATCAGTCACATTAGCACTCTATGCTTATGTCCGAACAGATGAATCATACATGTCAATTCCAAAAGAAGTAAAGTTGCTTAATAAGAAGGGTATTTGCAAGGTTACATGGCAATTTATATTGGAAATAAGCAGAGATATTAAAAAGGCTCTGTTTTTCATAATTATGCCGAAAAGTCTTCCAAGGTAAATACAACTTCTGATTTAGTATGGAACCATACCTCTCAACCTTAGAGCAAGAAATCTGGACAAAGCGAAAAATAAAAGTGGGACACGGGCCCAAAAATAGTTATGCATCACAGACACCATTGAAACAACTGTAGCTGCAAACATTATACATCACTTACAATCTTTCTATCCCATCATTGTCAGTTAAGCATTATATGGCTCATTCAGTCCTGCCTTCTTTTGCATCAAAGAAAACCATGCTTTGAAATGACAAATGCATTAAAATAATAAATAAAACACATTGCATCAACATCCTGCAACTTCCTACCTGCAAGCAACCACAGAGCTTTCACTGAAACTAGGGCTACTTGTTTCCCCAGAATGACAGCTCTCCCTAATTAAGTCTAATGGTATGCAATCTACCAGTATCTGGACTACCAGAAATAAATTAAATTATGGCCTGTAAATTGAAAGTACACTTTGTTTAATTAAACTAAACCCACTTACTATATTTTTTCAGTAACATCCCAATATCCATTTCCATGTCACTTTACAAGACATTAGCAGTGGTAGACTTGGCATCCTTCAGAACCCCACAGGTCCACGCTAATACATTGTCCATTAAATGTAAATATCCATCCACTGTAAATGGCAAGAAGCTATGTCTTAAAAAATCTGCTTCTGGCATGCGTACCCAAGTATTCTGTTTTGAAACAGAGAAACATATTCTCCACAGTCCGTAAGTCTCTGTCTTTAATAATCATCTACTGTTGCAGCCCTCCCAACACATAAACACACATATACACACTAAAATACCCAACATTTAAAAAATGACATTGTGCCCACTTGATTTACAGTATTGATGATCCGCCAAAGCTATGCTTACTGTTGTCCAATCTGCCACTGCTTAGAACCCACCAATGAAAAAACAGTACTGGGTGCTTTTTTGATTGTCTGAAAAGACGATACAACTTTATATGCTACAGTCCCACATAGTCAGTCCACTACTGACCCATTAACCCTAGGCTGCTGTCTCATTCTTACTCCCTGGAACTGCATTACCTTGAATGACTACTTTTATTTCCTAAGCAAAAGACACATATTGGAAGATGAGGCAAAAATCCAGACATTCTTTGAAAATCCATACAGTTAAGAGGTATGAGTTCATGTTCAATACAACACTCTCCCTGTCAGGAAAAGCCGCAATTTAATGAAAGTGTATTCTTAATGTATGATACATTTGTGAGCTAACTTGTTTGTGTTCAGCAGGTAGACTGATCATTGTTAGCCTCTTTGTGCATGCGTCTCTCTCAGTCATGCACGCATATACACACATACACACATTCTTCTTCTACTTTCACGCACACAGTTCTGCTTTCAAGCATGCACTCAGTCACTGCATACTTACCTGTTAACACATGTAATTGCTGTCCCTTTCAAAGGCAACAGCGGCAAATCCATACATGAGTCCCTCTTCAGCGAGAACACACACACACACACACACACACACACACACACACACACACTGATTGTTTGGCGCAAAATAATGGCGTAAACACACTGACCCTTTTTTGGCTCAAAACAAAACTAGAAGGGTGCTTTGGCGCATGCGCACACCGAAATTAGCATTACAGGTCACAGGAGCGAAAAACACAAAACAAAAAAGTGTTTTGGGGCATGCATGCATCGATGTTGCAGTTAGAAGTTGAGGGCCACATGGAAGAGCTCTGAGGGCCGCATGCGGCCCACAGGCCACAGGTTGGACATGTCTAGAGGAATTCTGAATCGGGTTTAGTGAAAATGGGAGTAAGCAAAAACAAAAACATAAGCTTCTAATATCCAAATATAAACTATACCAGCAAAATAAAAAATAACTGGAAAGCTACCTTAGAGAGAAATTACCGTAATACTCTGTGCAGGGACAGTGAGTTTACAGTGTGGAAGACAACACTGAGAAAAAGAAAAAAATAACACTGTCACTTACTAGAGATGCTACACCTGGAGGGCTTTCAGCTGCAAATGTAGAGCAAATATGGCATCCAGGGTTTTTAAAACCTTTGATGTGTTGTACCTGAGCAATCACTTGGGGGGTGGGGGAAGAGAGGGAAACCATCTCTGATCACGTAGCCCAGGCCGGTATGACACTGACCCTGAGTAGCATCCTGCCCTCACCAAGAATGATGCCACAGTATAAAGAAAAAACTATCAATTTCAACAACTGGCTGCTTCTGGTGTCATTCAAAGGGGATCCAGTATCTGTCCCCCTGGGATGACATGCTCGACAAGACACGTTGCTTCACAAGGAATGGCTTGCACCTATCACCCTTAGGCTTTCGAATACTGGCCAAGGCTTTTGCCGCCCCCATAGTGCCTTTTTTAGGCAAGGCTCAAAAGACAAACCCACCACTGTAGATAGCAGAAGTAACCAAAAACTGAGGGTAATGCTACTCAACGCCAGAAGTCTTAACCTCAAAATGCATGCACTCGAAGCACTCCTCAGTATGGAGAACATCAATATCTGTGCAGTAACAGAAACCTGGTTTAAGGCTCCAGAAAGCACCCCAGCACTACCAGGCTACAACTCGTACCATATTTTTGACCACAGAACCCAGACAGAAACACAAAAGGCGGGGGTGTATCCATATTCATCAAGGATACCCACACCTCCAGGTTAGTGGCACAACACAATGCCTCAGACATCATCCATGTGCAACTAACAACAGGCAAAACTGCAATTCAAATTGTAGTTTGCTACAGATCACCCACCATGACCCAGGACCCCCATTCCGCGTTTCTGGAGACACTGGAAAATATGAAGGTCCTACCAAACGCCCTAATATTGGGTGATTTCAATTACCCAAACATTAACTGGGAGAACTACTCAAGTACTAACTCCCTTGCCTAACGCTTCCTAGAATTTATAAACTCGAACACCCTGGTTCAACTGGTCAACACCCCTACCAGATGTGACAACATACTGGACCTGGTCATCACCAACATGGGCGAGCGGTGTTCTACACCGGAGGTCAACCCCTCACTGGTTAGATCAGACCATAGACTAATCACTCTGGATATCCACATTCTGCCCCCACCCCCAATCAAGGAAACCACCATGAAAAAACTTTTCAAAAGCAAACTTCACGTTACTTAAGACTGAGGTGGAAAGATTCACAACCCCCATGATAAAGGACAACGCTGTCCAAATTCCTGAATCCCTTACAAAGGCACTCTGTGAGCACCTGCAAGAATGCATGGATCGTGCTATCCCAAGCAAAACCAAGACACACTCCTCCAAGAAAAGGAAACCAGTCTGGAGGACCCCTGCCATAAATAAGCTATACAATAGAAGGAGGAAACTAGTACAGAAAAGTGTAAAATCCCAAGAAGGAAAGACATCTCTGATCAGTATCAGGAAGAAACTATGATCCCTCATAAAATTATCCAAGGCTAGCTTCAAAAGAAATATTGCCAAGAACTCCAAAGATAACCACAAAGCTTTATTTAGCTATGTCAAGAACCTAAGTGGAAACTCTCAGATCTGCTCTGAGTTAGTGCAGAATGGCACAAAATACACTGAACTGATATTGCCAATGTTTTGGCAAACAGGTTTAGTGCAAACTTCACCCCCCTCTCACCCCCTAAAGGCCCCATAGCCATACCAGAAGAATGTAGAGCCCCAGCAATCACTGACACACAGGTAAAAACAGTCCTATCCAAAGCCAAAAACACAGCTTCAATGGGACCAGACGGTGTCCCAGGCTGTGTCTTACACAAGCTCCAAAATGAACTAACACCTCACCTAAACACACTGTTCAAACTCAGCCTCTCTACAGGCTACGTACCCATAGAGTGGTGCACAGCAACAGTTATCCTGCTCCACAAAGGTGGAGCCATAACGGACCCTGGGAACTATCGCCCTATAAGCCTGACTAGCCTGGTCTGCAAGGCTATAGAGCACATCATCATGGAACTCATTAACAGAGACATTGGGAAACCTCCAAACATTGGACCCTACCCAGTTTGGCTTTAAGGGCAGATCATGTCTACTAAATCTGGTGGACTTCTTTGAGACAGTTACCAAGGCTTTAGATGAGGGAAGGAGGTCCACACAGCCTACCTAGACCTCGCAAAGGCTTTCTACACCATTCCCCATTCTGGTATTATAGACAAGCTTGCCAGCCTGAACATAAACCCCTATGTCACAAGATGGGTTGCCAATTGGCTCATGGACAGAACTCACACAGTGAGAGTTGCAGGCTCTAGGTCTGACTCTAAACCGGTTACAAGTGATGTCCCCCAGGGCTCAGTTCTGTGACCCTTCCTGTTCGGTATATACTTCTCAGAGGTACAGGCAAGTACAGGAGGACTATGGCTGACCAAGTTTGCAGACAACTGCAAACTGGGGCCATAACTGACACTCCGGCTGATACAGACGTCCTCCAGAAGGGTCTCACTGAGACGTATACCTGGTGTCAAAATCATGGCCTCAAGCTAAATGCCAAAAAGTGCATAGCCATCCCCTTTGGAAAAAACAAAGTACCTGAAAACTACCACATATGTGGTAGACCCCTAAATACAGAAAATGTAATAAGTGATCTGGGGACCCAAGTACGTAGTAATCTCTCCTTTGATAATCATATTGCCATAGTGGTTAGAAAATCCTTCTGTGTGGCCCACCTAATCACAAAAGGGTTCGCATCTAGAACAAAAGAGGTTATTGTGCCTCTCTACTCATCACTCATCAGACCCATCATAGAGTACAATGCCCCATTTGGGATGTACCTTACAAGACACCTGCAACAGCTGGAAAGACTACAGAAGTACCTCACCAAGAGGATTACTGGCCTCAAACAGATGCCCTATGCAGCCCGAGTGAAGAAACTCCAGCTGTACCCGGTTGCATACCACTTACTCAGAGGTGATCTCTGCCTGACATACAAGGCCATGTCCAACACAGAATTGATGGACATGCTCCACCTAAAAAAAAACATCCCCAAGAGCCACACACTCTAGGGATCTAAACCTCTCTACAATGATAAATAGGACGTACTGGAGGGATAGATTCCTGTCTCAGAGACTCCCCATGCTTTGGAACAGGATTCCAATCTACATTAGGCAGAGCTCCTCACTAACACTCTTCAAGAGAAACCTTGACGAGTGGATGGGAAACAGAATATTTACCCAGGGGATCACTGCAGTGTTTCTGCTGGACAGAGCCACAGGGAACTAATGGCTCTGCTGGACAGAGGCACAGGGAACTTATCTAAGGGGGCGGTGAAAGCCAACACATTCTGGCTAGGCTTATAGATGCCCTTGGGCAGATAGCCTAGTACTTACCTATGAACCTATCAATTGGAGTTTAAGGGGCACTATCTCACTTTTAAACACAGTTACTTTCTTCGGACTGAAATGTAATCGTTACCTCCCACTTTGTTAATAACCTCCTACTTCGTGATATCACAGTCAGTTAATGCTTACTTGCTACCTTTTTTGTTCCTGTGGAAATACCTGATCCATTCCTCTTTTGCTTCCCCTTGGAGAACTCCAGGATAATTGCACTAGTTCCGATTAGTTTTAAGAGTTTCTCATTATAATATTGAGGGCAGTGGCAAAAGTACATACCTACAGAAATGATCCATTAACCCCCCCCCCCAACCTTGTGAATATCAGCATCATACTTCCAGGACACTGTAATATATATATATATATATCTGCAGAAATTATTCAGTCATCTTTTCTTTCCTGTCGTGATAGGAAGAGCATAGCTGGATATACCAGTGCCTTGTGATGGTACCCAAAACAGCATCTACACCCGCAGCTTTTAAGTGCAGAGCCAAAAAAAAACTGACAACAACAGGACTTTACTATATTAAGTGCTCTCTGTATTTTAGAGAACGGCTAATTATGATCAGATCCACACTCCCCTTTTGTAAAAAAAAAAAAAAAAAAAAATGTTCGTTCTAGCCAGATTCATGACACGCCCCCGCCTCAGCCATTCTGGTCCCGGTTCTGAGCCCTGCCTGAGATCCTTCTCCTGCACCCTGTATAAAATGAATGTCTTTCGGCTTTTCCTGATTAGGGGTCACCACAGCGGAACTCCGATACTTCTATGAAAAGTGCTTTTAATAAACTTTGAAAGTGCCTACAATAACAGGCTTCATGTTAGCTGGTATTTTCTGAAGGATATGAATCCTTTACTCTAACGGCTGTCATTATTTAGAGACTTCAACCCTCCATTATTTGCTAGAAAATGCACATATTTTATGAGGAACAAATAAAAAATATGAAGCAAAAAGAAGCATATCACATGAAAATTTGGCCAGTTGAATTTGTGAACTTATTTGTACCCTGCCAGCATGGAGTGCTATGGTGCTCATGTTTTTATTAGAAAAAAAGACACTTTTTATATTAAACTGTAACAAATGTAGCAAACAGTTGCTACAGTTTACATCATCCATGCTCAGATTTCACTGCAAATGCAATTCCGGCTTTTGAAAGCCAGTATTGCCCTAAAGACATAGAACAGAGATCCGAGGAAGGATGGCCAATCATGCCCCCAAACCCTTTTCGCCCAGTGTAACTGCCCCACTCACCTCGACCTAGCTACACTTCTGAGGGGTGGAGAATGGTTACAAACATAGCCCACAAACTCTTGGCATGAGAAACCTGAAGTAACGGGGACAAACGCATGAAGTTGTTAGAAGAACAGCCTTTGTGGTAGCATGCATTTTCTAAAGGATACAAATCTGAAACTCAAATGTATCTAATTATTTAGTGACAGTACAAGGTCAATTATCAGAAAACCACAAATTTTGTGAGGAACAGATGAAGCAAACATTTGGGAAATCTAAAAAGGTAAAAGATTTGGTTACGAATGAAGTGCTGTTACTAAGTAAACTAAGGACTAGAGATCCACTGTCTCTTCTACTTATTGAGGGCATCTGTTGCCCCTCTTTTCAGATCTTCATGATTTTTTTCTTTTGATAAATATTGTGAAGACATATTCTAACAGTAAAATTCATATTGTACAATAGAGACGTTGGACAAAATATCACATATGGTCATTTAGATGAGTGGAAGCCAAACAATACATTTTCAACATTTGTGAAATTTGTTTAGAGAAGAGTGCTTCACCGAAACTGTTATTGGCTTTTGTAACTTTAAGAAGTAATTTGTTGTTAGATTGCAATGATCTACTATTAGAGTAGGGTAGGACTAGATTTTTGAGTGCAGGCCATGAATCGGGCTGGTGTATGATGGAGTGAGCAACTGAGAGTTGGTTTAATAGAATAAGGTTAGGTAATTCAATCCATTTTAGTTGTTTGAGGGCTGTCCAGTGGTGTGATCTATATGGGTGGTTGGAGGCAAACTTGGCTATTTTATTGTAGCAGGTCTCCAGTTTATTAAGCTCTGATTTCCTTAGATTTCTGAACATAGGGGAGGCATATAATGGGGTGGATAAAAGCTGGGTTCTGGCTATAGACTGTCTAGATGTTGGGGTAAGGAAAGATTTGGATCTACACAGGGTGCCTAGTTTAGTATGTACTTTTTTGATTGTTAGGGTGATGTGTTTATCATATTTTAAAAAGTTGTCAGTGGTGACACCAAGCAGTTTGGTGTGGTCACCAGGTTTGATTTTAATGTTTTTGGAGTATATGTTGAAAGAGAAAGGGAGATTATGTGATTTCTGACTTTTCGGAATAACATTACTTTAGCCTTATTGGGGCTGAGTATGAGCTGGTTGCTACTGAGGTATCTTTGTGTATCTGTAAATTATTTTTTTGTGTTTTGGAGAGGAGCTGAGGGAGGGATGGGGCTGAACAGATGAAGGTGGAATCATTGGTGGATTGTATGATGGATGCTAAGTTGGTGGCAGAACTGAGTTTATTGGTGAAAGTTTTGGTCCTAGTATTGAACCTAGTAGGATGCCTACAGAGCCAGGGAGCAGAGTTGAGATTGGATTCTGCCATTTGATTGCTTATTGTCTTGATGTCAGCTGCAGAACCATTAGATGGTGGACTGGGAGAGATTTAGAGATGCAAGTTCATTCAGTAGTTTTTGATGTAAGACAGTATCACAGGCCTTTGACATGTCTATGAAATAGAAGATATGTATCAATTGCCATTTCTCAGCTGGTTTACCTTGTTTGTGATTATTAGCAGGACAGTGGAAGCATTTCCATTCCCTGATAAAATTATAAGGTTCGTTAGGAGGATATACGAGTGAGTTATGATACAAAGTTGGAATTGCCCAGACAAAGTAAGGCCCTGCCGAGTCTAATTATGGTGGTTCCCAAAAAAAGCTATTACTAAAAAATGGAAATCAAAGTTTAAACCAACTTTACTAGAAGTAGTGAATTTAGTAACAGAGATAAAACAACTGGAATTGAGACCTTTAGAAAATTACATAGGAAAAAAATGGGAATTGTGGGAACAATATATGCAGAGGACGAACAAGGTTTAAAAGAAGTAAAATTTAATGAACTATGTAATGTTTGACTGACCATGACTGGCTAGATTATAAGTGATGCATAACATCTGCAAGTAAAATTATGTCAGTATGGTTTGTGATGTATAATATTTGCAACTAAAATTATGTCAATATGGTTTGTTTTCACTAACATAGCTATACGAATGCCTATCTCATAAGTGATAATTTAATAAAGGTGCATCTTGTTTAAAAAAAAAACACAAATACTGGACTTGACACTCACCAATATGTGAAACCTCTGAACCACCACCCCCTGGTGTCACATCCTCACTTGTGAGGTTGAACCACAAAGCTGTCTCCTTCAAAATAAAAATCAAGGTACTAGCCCCAGCAAACCCTGTAATAGTTAAGAAACATTCCAAAGCAAACTACACCCTATTAAGTGATAGTTTATCAAAAATCATTGCTCCTCCCAACCCCGATTTCACAACAACCTCTGTGGAATTGATCACAGAGACCCTGTACAACCATGTAAATGCTGGTATAGAGGTTGCTGTACATACTAGAAGTAAGCCCAAAACAAAATCTAAAAACAAACCACTTTGGTGGAATCCTAACCTTAGCAGGGTATATAATAAAAGGAAAAAAGTCATAGCTACAATCAGGAAGAACAATCTAATTAAATTAAACAGGAAACTAAAGAGGACTAATTAAGCCCAACAAGGCAAATTATGAAGTCAAGATTGCTTCAAAAGGTAAAGACAACCACAAGGCCTTTTACAGCTATATCCACAACCTCAAATGTAGCACACATCAGTGTAGCAGACTGATGGTCAATGGTGCCACCTTCACTGAGCAGAACTACATAACAAATTTGCTGGCTGATAAATTCAGCTCAAACTTCACCCCCCACTCTCCCCTGCCTCCCAATATGAAATATCTGCTACCATAACCCCCCAACTATTAGCAGGGAGCAGGTACTGGTGGCACTCGCTAAGGCCAAAGACACAGCCTGTGTGGGCCCCAACTGTATAAATAGCTTGAAACTTGAGTCACTTTTCAACTATAGCCTCAAAGCAGGCTTTGTACCATGACAATGAAGGACTGCAGTAGTTCATAGGCGATTACTATGCTAACAGCTTAACAGCCCTTACAAGTCTACCCGACATAACCCAATTCTAACCAATATATGGCCCCAAGAGGATGACATAGGTTAGTGCCTATGCCTTGAGTATTTTACAGATTGCACCTGCCCATATGCATGACTCTACTGTACATAAGCACTACCCTAGTTGTGAATTTGCAATTCCCTATCCACTGATCTAAACAGAGCTGCATTTGTGAGTGCCTTGTAGGTTAAGCACAAGTCACCCCTTGACACTGGACCCAACCCAGTTTGGTTTCGTCAAGGGCAGATCATGCCTACTCAACCTGGTGGAGAAAGTCACTAAAGCAATGGATGAAGGCAAAATCGTTCACACTGCGTACCTTGACCTGGCCAAGGCATTTGACACAATACTCCACTCGGGCATTGTTGACAAACTCAAGAGGTTAGGTACAAACTCATATGTTACCCGGTGGATAGACAACTGGTTCACAGACAGGACCCAGGAAGTTAGAATTGGGGAGTCCACCTCTACAAAAAGGTCAGTTACAAGTGCAGTACATCAGGGATCAGGTCTTGTCAGTGTCATTGGTCTCTGGTTGACTAAATTTGCAGATGAATGCAAATTAGGAGCTGTCAGTGACTCTCACATTGACACAAATGTTCTCCAAGGGGGGCTGACACAGATAAACAACTGGTGTCAGAGTCATGGACTAAAACTAAATGCCAAGACATGCATAATAGTATCCTTTAGGAAGTCATCTATCCCTGGTAACTATCATATTGACAACACACCCCTTAGAGTTGACCCAGTAGTCAGAGACTTAGGGGCACACAGATAGTAATCTAGCCTTTCATCATCATGTGTCTACAGTGGTGAGGAAATCATTCTATGTTATGTAACTAACTTATAAACAAAGGTATGGCATCTAAGTCCAAGGAAGTCATTGTTCCACTGTATTCAGCATTCCTCAGACCTTTCATTGAGTGCAATGCCCCCTTTGGTATGTACCTAACCAGGCATATCCAGCAACTGGAACGTCTTCATAGGTTCCTCACAAAAATAATACAGGGCAAAAGTAATATATCCTATGCAGACCGCCTCAAGGCCCTATCCCTGTATTCTGTCTCCTACAGGCTTTTGAGGGGAGATCTATGCCTGGCATACAGGGCATTGTCAGACCCCACTCTGATGGACCTCCTGCTTATCCACAAAACAAGCAGCACCAGAATTACTCATTCTTAACTGTTGAGAATTAAGCATTGCCTGTGATATAAATAGTACCTGCTGGAGAGATAGGTATGTATCCCAGAGACTGCATCTATGGAACAGGCTTCCCATCCATATGAAGCAGAGTTCCTCCCTAATCCAATTCAAGTGCAACTTGGACAACTGGATGGGAAACTGGAAATTCATCCCTGGTTTGGCACCTATGTCTCTAATGCAGACAGGTAACCTGTAAATGGTTCATTTCCAAGCCCCATGCTTACACATATCAAGGGTATCAGAACTTGTCAAAGATTTGGGATGCATGGTTAGTCTTAAAAAGGCCCTTGTGGTCATTAGCCTGATAAATGCCTATGAACCTATAATAGTCATTAGGAGACAGAGTAAAGGGATAGGGCTTTTAGTCTATCTGCAGATATGTTGTTTACACCCTATATTTTATTTGTGAGGAATCTCTGAGGTCGCGCCAGCTGTTGCAAGTGCTTTGTCAAGTACATGCCAAAAGCTGCATTTAACTTGATTATTGACCTAATGAGGGCTGAGTACAGTGGTTCTATAACTTCCTTGGATCTGGATGCCATACCTTTACTTATAAAGCTGTACCACATAGAAGGACACTGTCACCACTGTGCACACATGACAGTCAAAGTTTAGGCTACAATCTATCTGTGGATGTAGATATCTCACCTATGAGTCTACTCTTAGGGTGTGATATTTATGCTGTAATTTGTGGGGGTATTTGACTTCCTAAAGGGTATGATACTGGATTTTTTCACATTTAGTCTTTGGCTATGTCTCTGGCCCTAATCATTTCTCTTTCTTTAGGCCCTCCTGAAAGGTTATCTGGATTGATGGAAGATTCAATGATTGCCCCCAGCTTGCAGTCATTGGCAAACTGTCATCCAGAAGCCTTTCATATTACCCATGACTTCGGGGAAGTATATTCCAAATAGTAGTGGCCCCATCACTGAACTGTGGCACACCAGTAGTAACTGAGCTCTTGCTGGATTTGGAGTCACCCACTCTAACAATATGTGGTCTATAAGTGAGAAAATTGGCTATCCGTCTGGTGACATGGATTTTTGTCCAGTTTTGAGAGGTTATTTATAATACCTTAATGGTGAATTGTCAAATGCCTTGGCCAGGTTGAGCTAGGTGGTATGCACTGTTTCACACTCATCCATGGCCTTACTGACTTTCTCAAAGAAGTCTGTCAGATTTAGTATTCATGACCTGCCCTTGACAAAGTCGAATTGGGTCAGATTTGGTGTCTGGAGGCTTCCTCTGTCGTTATTTATCAAGTATGTCATTATTCTTTCCATGACCTTGTGTATAAGACAAAGTCGAATTGGGTCAGATTTGGTGTCTGGAGGCTTCCTCTGTCGTTATTTATCAAGTATGTCATTATTCTTTCCATGACCTTGTGTATAAGACAAAGTCGAATTGGGTCAGATTTGGTGTCTGGAGGCTTCCTCTGTCGTTATTTATCAAGTATGTCATTATTCTTTCCATGACCTTGTGTATAAGACAAAGTCGAATTGGGTCAGATTTGGTGCCTGGAGGCTTCCTCTGTTGTTATTTATCAAGTATGTCATTATTCTTTCCCTGACCTTGTGTATAAGACAAAGTCGAATTGGGTCAGATTTGGTGTCTGGAGGCTTCCTCTGTCGTTATTTATCAAGTATGTCATTATTCTTTCCATGACCTTGTGTATAAGACAAAGTCGAATTGGGTCAGATTTGGTGTCTGGAGGCTTCCTCTGTCGTTATTTATCAAGTATGTCATTATTCTTTCCATGACCTTATATATAAGACAGAGTCGAATTGGGTCAGATTTGGTGTTTGGAGGCTTCCTCTGTCGTTATTTATCAAGTATGTCATTATTCTTTCCATGACCTTGTGTATAAGACTAGTCAAGCTTTATGGGTCTGTAATTTCATGGGACAGTTGATGGGTCCCCCTTTATGCATAAGGATGACTGTTGCTGTCCTCCACTTTCTCAGGAGAAAGCTAGTTCAGTGACTCTGGTTAAACAGAGATCCTAATGGGCCTGATAGGCCCTGATTCAAGCTGTTTAAGAAGCATCATCATCAGTAATCAAAGTAAAGCCTCTAAAAGTTAGGAACTATTCCAAAGCACAAGACATCCTATTAAAGCGACAGTGAGGCAAAATTCAATGCCCCTCCTAACCAAGAGTTCAAAACAACCTATGCAGAATTGTTCACACAGACCCTTACAGCCATGAAAATAGCTCTATAGAGGCTACTATACCTACTAGAAGTAAGCCCAAAACTATCTCTAAAAACAAACCAAACTTGTGGAATCCTAACCTTTATAGGGTATATAACAAATGGAAAAAAGTCATGGCTAAAACCAGGAACAGCAATTCCCATAAAGATAGAAGCTCTAATTAAACTAAACAGGAAACGAGCACTAATTAAGTAGAACAAGGCCAATTATGAGGTTCATGACAACCTACTAGCATAACCCCCCCCCCCCCCGACTGTTAAAAGGGAGCAGGTCTTTGCGGTGCTCTCTAAGGCCAAAAGCACAGCCTCAATGGATTTCTTAAATAGCTTGATGTTAAGTTGTCTATCTCGCCTTCATTCATGCTGGATGGGTTCGGAGCCGACCTCGCTCCGAAAACCTTGGCCCC
>NC_056729.1:1858528281-1858576157 GCF_019279795.1 Protopterus annectens | reverse complement strand
GATGCTGAGTTGGTGGCAGAACTGAGTTTATTGGTGAAAGTTTTGGTCCAAGTATTGAACCTTGTAGGAAGCCTACAGAGCCAGGGAGCAGAGTTGAGATTTGATTCTGCCATTTGATTGCTTATTGTCTTGATGTCAGCTACAGAACCATGAGATGGTGGACTGGGAGAGATTTAGAGACACAAGTTCATTCAGTATTTTTTGATGTAAGACAAGTATCCAAGACCTTTGACATGTCTAGGAAATAGAAGATATGTATTGACTGCCAGTTCTCAGCTGGTTTACCTTGTTTGTGATTATTAGCAGGACAGTGGAAGCATTTGCATTCCCTGATAAAATGATAAGGTTCATTAGGAGGATATACAAGTGAGGTATGATACAAAGTTGGAATTGCCCAGACAAAGTAAGGCCCTGCTGAGTCTAATTATGGTGGTTTCCAAAAAAGCTATTACTAAAAAATGGAAATCAAAGTTTAAACCAACTTTACTAGAAGTAGTGAATTTAGTAACAGACATAAAATAACTGGAATCGAGACCTTTAGGACAGGGTAGGAGCAAATTACACAGGAAAAAAAATGAGAATTGTTTGAACAATATATGCAGAGGACAAACAAGGTTTAAAAGAAGTAAAAATTTAAATGAGCTATGTAATGTTTGACTGACCATGAGTGGATAGATTATAAGTGATGCATAACATCTGCAAGTAAAATTATGTCAGTATGGTTTGTGATGTATAATATTTGCAACTAAAATTATGTCAATATGGTTTGTTTTCACTAACATAGCTCTACAAATGCCTATCTTATACGTGATAATTTAATAAAGGTGTATCTTGTTTAAAAAAAAACACATAAATACTGGACTTAACACTCACCAATATGTGAAACCTCTGAACCACCACCCCCTGGTGTCACATCCTCACTTGTGAAGTTGGACCACAAAGCTGTCTCCTTCAAAATAAAAATCAAGGTACTAGCCCCAGCAAACCCTGTAATAGTTGAGAAACATTCCAAAGCAAACTACACCCTATTAAGTGATAGTTTATCAAAAATCATTGCTCCTCCCAACCCCGATTTCACAACAACCTCTGTGGAATTGATCACAGAGACCCTGTACAACCATGTAAATGCTGGTATACAGGTTGCTGTACATACTAGAAATAAGCCCAAAACAAAATCTAAAAACAAACCACTTTGGTGGAATCCTAACCTTAGCATAACAAAAGGAAAAAAGTCATAGTTACAATCAGGAAGAATAATCTAATTACATTAAACAGGAAACTAAAGAGGGCTAATTAAGCCCAGCAAGGCAAATTATGAAGTCAAGATTGCTTCAAAAGGTAAAGACAACCACAAGGCCTTTTACAGCTATATCCAAAACCTCAAATGTAGCACACATCAGTGTGGCAGACTGATGGTCAATGGTGCCACTTTCACTGAGCAGAACTACATAACACATTTGCTGGCTGATAAATTTAGCTCAAACTTCACCCCCCCCCACTCTCCCCTGCCTCCCAACATGAAATATCTGCTACCATAGCACCCCAACTATTAGCAGGGAGCAGGTACTGGTGGCACTGGCTAAGGCCAAAGACACAGCCTGTGTGGGCCCTAACTGTATCCTGGAATGTCTCATAAATAGCTTGAAACTTGAGTCACTTTTCAACTATAGCTTTAAAACAGGCTTTGTACCATGACAATGAAGGCCTGCAGTAGTTCATAGGAGATTACTAGGCTAACAGCTTAACAGCCCTTACAAGTCTACCCGACATAACCTAATTCTACCCAATATATGGCCCCCAGGGGTAAGAGGATGACATAGGTTAGTGCCTATGCCTTGAGTATTTTACAGATTGCACCTGTCTGTATGCACTACCCTGCTGTACATAAGCACTACCATAGTTGTGAATTTGCAATTCCCTATCCACTGATCTAAACAGAGCTGCATTTGTGAGTGCCTTGTAGGTTAAGCACAAGTCACCTCTTGACACTGGACCCAACCCAGTTTGGTTTCATCAAGGGCAGATCATGCCTACTCAACCTGGTGGAGAAGGTCACTAAAGCAATGGATGAGGGCAAAATCGTTCACACTGCGTACCTTGACCTGGCCAAGGCATTTGACATAATACTCCACTCTGGCATTGTTGACAAACTCAAGAGGTTAGGTACAAACTCATATGTTACCCGGTGGATAGACAACTGGTTCACAGACAGGACCCAGGAAGTTAGAATTGGGGAGTCCACCTCTACAAAAAGGTCAGTTACAAGTGCAGTACCTCAGGGATCAGGCCTTGGACTTCTCCTTTTTGGCATTTACTTCTCAGAAGTCAAGGCCAATGTCAGTGGTCTCTGGTTGAATAAATTTGCAGATGATTGCAAATTAGGAGCTGTCATTGACTCTCACACTGACACAAATGTTCTCCAAGAGGGGCTGACAGACAAAAAACTGGTGTCAGAGTCGTGGACTAAAACTAAATGCCAAGACATGCATAATAGTATCCTTTTGGGAAGTCATCTATCCCTGGTAACTATCATATTGACAACACACCCCTTAGAGTTGACCCAGTAGTCAGAGACTTAGGGGCACACAGATAGTAATCTAGCCTTTCATCATCATGTGTCTATAGTGGTGAGGAAATCATTCTATGTTATGTAACTAACTTATAAACAAAGGTATGGCATCTAAGTCCAAAGAAGTCATTGTTCCACTGTATTCAGCATTCCTCAGACCTTTCACTGAGTACAATGCCCCCTTTGGTATGTACCTAACCAAGCATATCCAGCAACTGGAACGTCCTCATAGGTTCCTCACAAAAGTAATACAGGGCAAAAGTAATATATCCTATGCAGACCGCCTCAAGGCCCTATCCCTGTATGCTGTCTCCTACAGGCTTTTGAGGGGAGATCTATGCCTGGCATACAGGGCATTGTCAGACCCCACTCTGATGGAACTCCTGCTTATCCACAAAACAAGCAGCACCAGAATTACCCATTCTTAACTGTTGAGAATTAAGCATTGCCTGTGATATAAATAGTACCTGCTGGAGAGATAGGTATGTATCCCAGAGACTGCATCTATGGAACAGGCTTCCCATCCATATGAAGCAGAGTTCCTCCCTAATCCAATTCAAGTGCAACTTGGACAACTGGATGGGAAACTGGAAATTCATCCCTGGTTTGGCACCTATGTCTCTGATGCAGACAGGTAACCTGTAAATGGTTCATTTCCAAGTCCCATGGTTACACGTATCAAGGGTATCAGAACTTGTCAGAGATTTGGGATGCATGGTTAGTCTTAAATAGGCCCTTGTGGTCATTAGCCTGGTAAACGCCTATGAACCTATAATAGGCATTAGGAGACAGAGTAAAGGAACAGGGCTTTTAGCCTATCTGCAGAGATATTGCTTACACCCTATATTTTATTTATAAGGAATCTCTGAGGTCGCTCTATCTGTTGCAAGTGCTTTGTCAAATACATGCCAAAAGCTGCATTTAACTTGATTATTGGCCTAATGAGGGCTGAGTACAGTGGTGCTATAACTTCCTTGGATCTGGATGCCATACCTTTACTTATAAGCTGTACCACATAGAAGGACACTGTCACCACTGCGCACACATGACAGTCAAAGTTTAGGCTACAATCTATCTGTGGACATAGATATCTCACCTATGAGTCTACTCTTAGGGTGTGATATTCATGCTGTAATTTGTGGGGGTATTTGACTTCCTAAAGGGTATGATACTGGATTTTTTCACATTTAGTCTTAGGCTATGTCTCTGGCCCTAATCATTTCTCTTTCTTTAGGCCCTCCTGAAAGGTTATCTGGATTGATGGGAGATTCAGTGATTGCCCCCAGCTTGCAGTCATTGGCAAACTGTCATCCAGAGGCCTTTCATATTATCCATGACTTCAGGGAAGTATATTCCAAACAGTAGTGGCCCCATCACTGAACTGTGGCACACCAGTAGTAACTGAGCTCTTGCTGGATTTGGAGTCACCCAGTCTAACAATATGTGGTCTATAAGTGAGAAAATTGGCTATCCATCTGGTGACATATGGATTTTTGTCCAGTTTTGAGAGGTTAGTTATAATACCTTAATGGTGAATTGTCAAACGCCTTGGCCAGGTTGAGCTAGGTGGTATGCACTGTTTCACACTCATCCATGCCTTACTGACTTTCTCAAAGAAGTCTGTCAGATTTAGTATTCATGACCTACCCTTGACAAAGTCAAATTGGGTCAGATTTGGTGTCTGGAGGCTTCCTTTGTCGTTATTTATCAAGTATGTCATTCTTTCCATGACCTTATAATTAAGACTAGTCAAGATTTATGGGTCTGTAATTTCATGGGACAGTTGATGGGTCCCCCTTTATGCATAAGGATGACTGTTGCTGTCCTCCACTTTCTCAGGAGAAAGCCAGTTCAGTGGCTCTGGTTAAACAGAGATCCTAATGGGCCTGATAGGCCCTGATTCAAGCTGTTTAAGAAGCATCATCATCAGTAATCAAAGTAAAGCCTCTAAGAGTTAGGAACTATTCCAAAGCACAAGACATCCTATTAATCGACAGTGTGGCAAAATTCAATGCCCCTCCTAACCAAGAGTTCAAAACAACCTATGCAGAATTGTTCACATAGACCCTTACAGCCATGAAAATGGCTCTTTAGAGGCTACTATACCTAATAGAAGTAAGTCCAAAACTGTCTCTAAAAACAAACCAAACTTGTGAAATCCTAACCTTTATAGGGTATATAACAAATGGAAAAAAGTCATGGCTAAAACCAGGAACAGCAATTCCCATAAAGATAGAAGCTCTAATTAAACTAAACAGGAAACAAGAGCACTTATTAGGTAGAACAAGGCCAATTATGAGGCTCACGACAACCTACTAGCATAATCCCCACTATTAACAGGGAGCAGGTCTTTGCAGTGCTGTCTAAGGCCAAAAGCACAGCCTCAATGGATTTCTTAAATACCTTGATACATGATCTATCAGGAGCATATAAGTCACTTTTCAAGTATAGCCTCAAGACAGCTTAGTACCATGAGAATGGAGGACTGCTGAGGTTATCCCACTTCATAAGGTTGGACCATTAACCGCCCCTGACTAGTCTAATATGCAAAGCCATGGAATTAATTGTGATGGAAATAATCAACAAAGACATAGGGAGCTTTCACATACTAGACCCAACCCAGTTTGGCTTTGTCAAGGGAAAATCAGGCCTACTAACCCTGGTGGACTTTTTTAAGAAGGTCATCATGGCAATGAATGAGTTGAAACCAGTGCATACTGTTTATCTGGATCTGGCTAAGGCATTTGATACAATACCCCACTCGTATATAGTTAACAGACTCACCAAACTGGACATAAACACCTAAATATCTTGCATGGATTCTCCTGGTATTGAACCTTTGTGGGTGTTCCAGCTGCCACATATGGTTGGTCAAGTACACGATTAAGGGGAAATTATGCTCAATGATAGGTCTAAGGTCAGAATAAAGTGACACTCTGACTTCCTGGATCTGGATGCCATGCCCTTAGGTTATGCATTGGGCAACACACCCAAGTGAGAGGGCTGCACCCTCACACCCACCCTAACTATATGTACCAACTCTTTGTGTTGTTGGCCAACTGTTTCCTTTCCCTACATAAATCTTTTGTGGATGTGAATGTTCACTGAACTGAACATTCGGGAGCTTTTTTGTTTATATACCACATCACTGTGGTGTTGTCTGTTATCACTAACAATGGTCCAGGAATAGACATATGACTTAAGGCTTTGAAAGCATTTATTAGAGCCATCATCACCTTGAGATTTATCTGCTTGTTCTTGAAATAAGGCTACCACATGCCCTCATTCTTGATACCTTATAACACTGCCCTTACCCCCACCACACCTCCATTTGAAGTCTCAAGAGTCTGTTGTGATTGATAGAGCAGGAAGGGGGAGGGAATGAGCGGCCCACATTTAGCAAGACCTGATTGTTCCACCATAGGAGTTGATTTGTTTTGTGGCATTTTTATTAAACATGACATTTTTAAAGTGTGACGTTGGCACATATACAATAATGGAAAATAAACCAAACAATAACAATATTTACATTCTTATTTTCATGCAGTTTAGTTTTGTTCTTTAAAATTTTCATTCATTGCTGCAGTACATGAATTGCTCAATAGCTACCTACTGACAAAGTTCACATCTCCTTCCAAACACCACCCTGCATGCATTGTTTGGAGTATAAAAATATCAACACTAACACTCCCAAGCAAAAATCCTAAACCTTCTGGACTTTGTTGTCCACATGAGTGATGTACAGCCCCCCCCCCATATTGTCCTCACATCTTTTCTGGCCTCTTTTGATTGATCCTTACATTTATCATGTAATATTTTATATGCCCCCCAGCACTAATTATCCATTTTTAATAGCAGCTTCTGTTCTAGGCAACTACAACTTTACCTGAGCTGATATTTCACTTAGCACTCTCTGTCAAATTCTTTTTACACACACCATGCCATCAGTCTCTGATATGGAAGGCAGTGCGTTACCAGCAGTCCAGGGCCCTGCCTGGCCTCTTCCCAGTGTTCTCTCTCTCTGTCTAGCTGTTTGCTCTCATAATCTTAGTTCCTTTGTTAATTTTCTCCAGTAAATGCCAGCCTCCTCTTGTCTCCTTTCCACAACCCCCTTATTGTTATCCTTAATGGCAAAATCTCCATTCCCAAACTGCTGTCTGCCACTTTATGAATACATTATTCTACATGGTTGTCACTGTTCTCCCAAAGGACCTTTATCCAAAATCCAACTCTTCTCTATCCCTAAAAATCCCCCACCTGATCATAATTCTTCTCCAGTTTGATTTATACCCTTTTGCTTGTGATATGTATCATCCTCAATCCCCCTTTTACCCACTTTCTGCATGGGGTTGGGGTGTCATGTCAACTGTTGCTATCTCTCTCTATTCATTGCCACTCCCCTGCCTTCTTTGACACTCATGCCTGACTGTCACAGGTCTTCTCTCACACAGTCCATGTACCTCTTTGCTAGATGCCCTTGTTTCCTCTTACCTTCTTCCTATCTGTCCCAAATCTTCGTCAGCAGATTATGTTCTGTTCTGGGCACATATACATGAACCACTATAATCTGTTCAGTTTTACTTTTTCCGCAGTTGCACTCACTTTGGCTTCTCTACTTATGTCCACATTTGTCTATATCCTACAACCCATCTCAGGCACTTCACCTCCATCTCCTCCAACTTCCTCAGCTGCTCTGCCTTTACTGCCCAGGTTTCTGTACCATACAATACTATTGGTTGCACCACTGATTTGTACACCTTACTTTTCAGCTTCCTTGACATTCATCTGTCATATACTACACCTGACACTCTGCCAGTTAGCTGCAGTCCCTCTGACTCTAGCTTTGACCTCATCATTCAGACTTCCCCTCTCCTCTACCACCCCTCCTGGATACTTTAAGCTGTAAAACTGTTCCACTGTTTCCCCTGCTATCTCAATTCTCATCTTCTTCTGATTTTCCCAATTTGCTGCTATTGCACCTGTCTTATCTGTACTCAAGTTTCACGCCATGTGCCTTTAGTCTTAATTGTGTACTCCGGTATATCCCATGAAAGCAGGTAAACCCAAACCACCCTCTTCCACGGGGAGAATAAACTCATCCCAGTATAAACTGTACAAATGTTTTATAGATATATACATATAGGTGTTTCATAGGTTCATTGGTGTTTACTAGCCTAATGACCACAAGGGCCTTTTTAACCCTAGCCATGCATCCCAAATCTCTGACAAGTTCTGATACCCTTGATAAGTGTTAAGCATGGCCCTATATATGTTACATTGCTGATCCCTGTGCACTATACGTATGCAGTATGTACCATGCATATGAATCTCGGCCATAATTAGTAATAATTTATTTTACTTCTTATTGTGTTTTATTTATGGCATGCTTTATAAAATATTTTTGTTTTGTTAATTTTTTTGTTTTGTGTGTACTTTTAGACTGTTTTTACAAAGCACTGTTATAAACTTGAATTATTTATCTTGTGACTAGTTGTGATTGAAAAAGAAAAAAAGTGACTCAGTCCAGGGACATGATAAATAACTACAAATGAGATAATATCTGATTAGGAAACTGTGTAAGGAGAAGGTAAAATAAAATTAAGTAAATATTTAGTAGCAATTTTCCAAGATGCTGGTGGTTTTAGTTGTATTCAGTATCTTCATGGAAACCCAGGATTCTCTTTTTGTTTTGTAACTGGTGATTATGGTAGCTTCAAGTTGTAATGATATGCTAATAGTTTGTGACTGTGCTCTACAAGTATTTGTTTAACAGTATTTAAAGACCATCCCTGGGATTCATTAACCTATAAGTTCCATGCAGGAGCAGTGTAGCCACTCCTGCACGGAACATGGCAGCAAGTGGGTTCCTGAAATGCATGGGCCTGCCTACACTGTTCTGCACGGAGATCCATGCAGAATGCTAATCACCTCATTTGCTGGTGAAAAGCATGCAAATGATGTAAAATAGCGATTTTGCAAGCAGGCAGGTCTCCTTGCAGGAACAGTGTTAGGTGCAGAACCGTATTCGGCCAGTAGCCAAGTATGGTTCTGCAAATAACTAAGTGGAGGTCTGACAGCTTGTAGAAGAGCATGTATTACGTATATTAGGCATGCCAGTGGCTAAATATATAGCCATTGGCATTGCCATTTTAATGTATATCATAAAAATAACTTTTTTGTGGCCAATTAAGCCGTTTAAGCACAGCACAGTGCCGTGCAAACAGGAGGGTTCTGGAAAAAAAATACAAAAGATGTGAAGATAAAAAAAATTCTGCATTTGACCATTATAGTCAATGGCATGCAGAATGTAAACAACAGGAGGGAACACTGGTTGCTAAGGGGAAAGCCTGTGCTGTAGTGCAGCAACTATGGGCTAAGGCAGTGGGGTATGCAAATGAGGGTAATGTACCTGAATCACAGATTTCGTCTAAGTGCCACACTGCACTTAACAGTCTAGGTGATAGAGCTCGATCATGTACGAACAAGGAGCAACAGACATGATAGGGAGGTGTGTCATGTTTCCTGTAAGCACATTGGAGCTCCACACAAACAGGAGGCATGGTGCTAAGCTTAGCTCAGCAGGGGGTTGTGACTCATAAGTGTGTTCATGGCCAGGGGAGGGTCAAATGATACTAAGTATTGTGTACACTAGCTAAATGGGTTTGCGTGAAGCATCATGGGGCTTAAAGTGGGCAGAAATAGGGAAAAAAAGAAAAGGAAATAGCAGAAAAAAAAGGAAACAACCCCTTGATTATGTATCTGGCAGGTGGAATACATCACAGGCAGCCAGTCACACAGGCACCAGTCACAGGATACCACTGTAAACTATTGCGAACACCCTACAGTCAGGTTTTACCCACAAACTTAGCACCATAGCTGAGCACTTGCTGGTAATTTTAACTCTCACAATGTTAGTGGCTGCAATTGCTCTGATACACCAATATGTGGAAAAGGCTGAGGGTGGTGAGGAGGATAATGCTGACAACAGCCTCAGGCTGCGGAGGAGGAGGAGAGTGTTTAGACCCAGGGTAACCTACCAGGGACTGAATGAGCTGGAAATAGTAGAGTGTTACAGGGTGGATAGGGACCTACTACAGCAAATCATCGAGCTGTGCCGGCCTCACCTGAGATCAAGAACCAACAGAGGGGAACCTATCCCAGTGGATAGCAAGGTATGTGTATCCTTAAGAATACTAGCTACAGGTACTTTCCAAAGACCTACTGGGAGCATAATGGGGGTCTCACTGGCACCTGCATCCAGGATACTCCACTAGTTCCTGGATGCCATGCTACTGCTCACCAGAGCATATTTATTTCCCTCACACCACTGAGGAAAGAGCTAGCACTATGCATCTCTTCCACCAAGTAGCAGACTACCCAGAGGTACTGGGTGCCATAGACTGCCCACACATCCATCTCAAAGCACCACCTGGTGACCAGGGTAGGGTCTACGGAAACTGCAGGGGCTATCACTCCAACTGCCAGGCCATGTGCGATGCCCAGGGCATAATAATGAATGTGTGTGCTGGCAGCCCTGGTAGTTACCACAACTCCCACATCTGACATGCCTCTCAGCTGTACCAAGCATTTGCCAGGGGGGACATCCCATATGGCTATCTTGTAGGGGATGCTGGCTATACATTGGAACTATGGATGAAGGCACTCATCAGAAGTGCACAACACACACACACACACACACACACACACACACACACACACACACACACACACACACACACTGAAGAACACCATAATGAGGCACACGCACAAACCAGAGTCATTACAGAGTATGTGTTTGGGATGCTTGAGTCACGGTTCTGCTGTCTTGATATATCCAGTGAAGCCCTGCAGTATGCCCCAACCACGCGTGCCCACATGTTCATTGTAAGTGCCATGCTTCACAATATGATTCTGCAGAAACAACTGCAGCAGATCAGCATAAGGAAGGGCCACACAGCCCCCCCACCATTGCCAAGGTCCCCACAGGCACAGAGGGACTTGGAGGAGGAACCCCGGAGCCTGCACTTTCTCAACTCTCCTTTTGGGCATCTGATAATTGTGGGTCTCCTGATTTTCACTGAATTGTTTTTCACATCTGTTCCAAGTTTGTTCCAAGCCTATAAATAGGGGACTTACAACTGTATAAGTAGCTTTGTTATAATATTCTGCAGATATCAATCTCCACTGAAAATTCAGTTTTTTAAAATGTGTTACATTGACTAAAATGTTGAGTAAATATATAAAAAATAGTTAAATAATTCTCCGTTTGTGATAAGAGAAGCCTGCCAGTTGGTTTGTTTGCATGGTAATTTTTCTAAAATTACTACAGTCGTCCATTGCTTTTTGTTAAGTGTTTTTGATCTTGGACATACTGGATTAAACAATGGGTGCCGGCAGAGGTGAAAATGGTCATATCCAAACTGATGAGATGCTAAGTGCATTGGTTTCTGGCATGGTACTGACTTTCATTTCATTGACTGAGAGGTTTAAATGCATGCATTTCAATGTACATATTTATCTGAATGTGTTAACCAGTGTAATCTATTCATGCATTCATTACAAAGTAGTAAAGTCAGATATTGTCTAGGTGTTTCATGTGGAGAGACAAGGCTTAGCTTAATTGTATGGGGGTGAGTATGCTGTTTTATGAAATGTTATGTGTGTCACTTTCTACAGAATTCTGCTCTGTTGTGGAACTTACAAGGATGGTTGGACAAGAGGTTAGTGTGGCCTTTTTTTATGAGATTACTATTTTAAAAAAAATTACTTTTTGTATTTAGTGACAGTGGGATTATAAACGACTGTCACAATTTGCTATAGGTGACTTCAATTTTGGAGTGAGTTTTACAGATAATGGCTATATTCTGCTGTTTAAGATGTTCTGTAGAGGCTGTGCAAGCCATCTGGAGAAACAGACAGCTTTGTAGGAGATGGCTGCTTGACGAATTAATGGGACTTGTTTAGACTACACACTTGTATGTTAAAGGTAAGTGAACATTCTTATGTTTGGCGCCAAAAGTATTAAATCAACCTACTCCATTAAAAAAGTATTGCATAAACATTAAACAAAAACATTCCTTAATAATCCTTAATAATGAATGTGTTCTCAGAAATTCCAGTTAAAATCAACATAAATATATATTGTAATACATATAAGTAACCATTTTGCTAAACTTCCTATAATAAACCAATAATAAAATGCACAAAATCTACTAAAATTCATGTATATTAAAAACAGATATTTCTTTGAAAACACTGACTCAACTATTTTTAAAAAATTAGATTACTAACGTATTTTATATAAAAGGGGTTTAATAGACAATGATTCATTCAACCTTGGGGGTGAGGCAGCATCAGTGAAAATTTGCCACCACATTTCTCTGTAAGACAACCAGCTCTTATAGTCCCCCCCACTAGGGTCCACTTGGATAAGATCAATAATACTAAAAGTGAATTTGTGTTCAGAACCTTCCTGTTTTATATGCTTATATAGGGCATTCTTATCTTTTTTTCTAATAAAATAAAAATGACCGCATATTATTTTGTTCAGCTGTCTCTCCGTCTTCCCAATATAGAAAGCGGGGCAAGCTGAACATAATGCAATGTATATGACAAGTTTAGTAGTACAATTGCCAGCCTTGAATCTAATAGAGGTGTTGGTAGTATTGCTTAACCTAGTGCCTTGACTGTTATTAATAGCGAAGCACCAGTTGCATCTGCCACACTTCTGGGTATGTTTAGAAGTGTTAGTAGTCAAAGACACCGTATTTTCTAGCAATCTTTTCAAATTCATACCCATTTTATTTACAAAGTGGGGTCTATCACCTAAAATGTTGGCTATTGAAACATCCGTAATGATAAACCAACTTTTATTAACCAATTGCTCACCCCTAGTAGCTACAAGGGCTATATTCGATGACACAGCTTTGTTTAAATCATGCCTTGAGAATTCATACCTAACAAAGGTATGTACCTAGAACCCCAGTCTCAAATAACCTGTCTACTTACATTTTTCATCATACCAAGGTCATATCCTCTATCACTGAACATAGCAGTAATATACTCAACTTCAGCTGTCATGTCTATATAGTCTGAAGTCATTCTGACAGCCCTAATCAACTGTCCCTTATAAATGTTCCTTAAAGGGCTTTTTGGGTGGTTGCTAGAGTATTCAAGATAGTTATTAGAGAAAGTAGGTTTCCTATATATTCTAGATTTAAAACCAGAATTAGATGGAGACACTGACCATCATGACTAAATGCATGTGTGAATTTAACTGCTAGTATTGATAAAGTCAATAAATTCGGTCAATGTCTCAGTGCCACCATCCCATAATATATATATATATATATATAATAATATTTAATGTGACGGTTACTGGTGAACACTACAGACTCCTCCCAGTCAAGCATAACCATATTTTTGTTTAAAAATCTTTCCTTCAAAAAAGATGAAATTGTTGTCCAAAACCATACTCATCATATCTGTGATCAGCCATATCTTATCCCAGTCCAACCCTGCATGTTTAGAAATACTACGATTGAAGGCTTCCAACCCCTCACTTTTAGGGATGCAGGAGAAAAGGTCAATGACATCAATAGTCACATATAATAAGTCTTTTTTATACAAATGTATAGGAAAATAAGCTAAAAAGTACCAAGAGTCTTTAGCTAGATGAGATACCTTTTCATACACATGTTTCAAAATATGGTCAATGGCCACACCCAGAGGGAAAGTTTTGGATCAGCTGCCAGAAACAATTGGTCTAAAAGGCGGGTCAGACACATTCTTGTGAACTTTGGGAATACCAACCAGCGTGGCTAACACTGGAAATTCCACTTTGACAAAGTTATAAATGTCCAAGCTGATGCGCCTGTCTATAAGAAAATCCTCAAGATGACAATCAATTTTTCTATAGGCTATATTGAGTTCATTAACAGAAATGATCTCATAGCTGTCAGTAGAGTGCAAGATATAATGTAGTTTGGAAATATATGCAAGTTGATCAAAAAGAACTATACCCCCACCCTTGTCAGGTTTCATCACCCTTATGGATCTGTTCTTCCTCAACATACTTAGGGTGTCCTGTTCTTCTCTAGATTGTGTTCCATTCTCCTAAGCTTATTTTTGTTGTTAAGCTCGTAGACAAATACTATCAACCACATAAAATTTAGAAGTTGGTATATATTTCAACATCTGTGTAGTTAAAAATGTTGAAGCTCTTGTAACTAAGTCACACCATCTGTGGAAGAAATCTCACAATTATTAATGAGTTTGTGTACATCATGTTCAGTTATAAGCTATTGTTGGTAATGGGGTTTCTTTTGACTTCTGTCCTTGTAAAAATGGGAATTACTTTGAGCCTGAGAATTATAATTATAATCTGAGGGGACCTGATGTCGATCATGAAAATTGTCAACACCTTTAAAATGTTTTCATTCAATTTTTTTCTACAGTCCCTGATATTCCATCACAAAAGGCAAGAGCAGATAAAACTAATGTTTCAGGTACTGCAGTGGGGAGAGAACCTTGTGTTTCCCCACCCTTATCATTCAATTCTACTTGTATTCCTAATGGACAGGTTGTGTGTCGCACTCTCTCTAACTGTATAGATTTGCCTTTGGAGCAAGGACACAATGAACTCAAAAACAGTGTTGAATTAAACAACAGTAGCAGAATTGTTTTTTTTTTACTACACTTTTGACTTCTCTTTAGTGGATGCACAGGAAGACGGTAAACGGACAGGGGCCATCTCTAAGAGAAAGTTTCCTAATAAAACTTATGCGCAAGCAGGTAGAGAACCTGCAAGAAAAGGTACTGAACTGTTCACAAAATCTGACTCAACTTCTAACAAAATTGACAAATTTAAAATGTTTCTGAACACTAACTGTGTTTTAGATAATGATGCTTTTAGTGGAAATTGTAAAGACCCTGTTATTTGTAACTGTTCACTTAAAGACATGATTTATTTATTTGGTAAAAATTTGAACAATATAAATACATTGAAGTTAGAAAATGCATATTTATCTAAGTGTTTGAACATTAATGTCATTCCTAAAGGACTGAGATTTTTTAAATTTCCTATGGGCATAGATGTGAATGACAATACAAAAAAAGAATTTAATGTGTTTTTTGACAATTGTGGCATTGAGTTTATGAAGCTGTTAATCAAATGCAATGATGAAGAATTAGTTAGACTAATGGAAGAAACAGAAAAATTGAATGAAAACATTTTAAATGATTTATTATTTGAACAATGGGAAAGGTTATACAATAAACAATTTGTCACAGCTGATATTAATATAAAAAAAATCTCTAGAAAGGAAAAATTCTAAACTTACTAGGGACATTCAGCAGTATGAGAGAGGGGCTATATATGGGTGGAAGGATGGACAGTTTAAAGGTGTCGACAATTTTCATGATCGACATCAGGTCCCCTCAGATTATAATTATAATTCTCAGGCTCAAAGTAATTCCCATTTTTACAAGGACAGAAGTCAAGACAGAAGAAGGTACTGGAAATGGGGGGGGGGGATTGGAAGAAACCCCATTACCAACAATAGCTTATATAAACAATATGAACCCAGAGTTAGTCACTAATGTAGGTTTGCAGACTATACAGCATACTGCCACTGAACATGATGTACACAAACTCATTAATAATTGTGAGATTTCTTCCACAGATGGTGTGACTTACAGTTACAAGAGCTTCAACATTTTTAACTACACAGATGTTGAGCTCGATATGTCACATTTTAATTTACTTTCTAAGGGCTTGAAATATATACCAACTTCTAAATTTGATGTGATTGATAGTATTTGTCAAGTTAAAATGTATACCAGGAAACTTAACCTGGCAGTTATGTTTAATAATCCTATTAATAACGTTTCAGGCTGTCACAATGACTGCAAAATTCTGAAAAAGAAAAGTACTTTTATACCCCCATGCCACCCAACGATTGGTTTATTTGAAAAATCTATTAAGCAGATTTATGAGCTTAACAACAAAAATAAGCTTAGGAGAATGGAACACAATTTATCTAGAGAAGAACAGGACACCCTAACTATGTTGAGGAAGAACAGATCCATAAGCGTGATGAAACCTGACAAGGGTGGGGGTATAGTTCTCTTTGATCAACTTACATACATTTCCAAACTACATGATATTTTGCACTCTACTGACAGCTATGAGATCATTTCTGTTAATGAACTCAATATAGCCTATAGAAAAATTGATTGTCATCTTGAGGATTTTCTTATAGACAGGCGTATCAGCTTGGACATTTATAACTTTGTCAAAGTGGAATTTCCAGTGTTAGCCACGCTGGTTGGTATTCCCAAAGTTCATAAGAATGTGTCTGACCCGCCTTTTAGACCAACTGTTTCTGGCAGCCGATCCAAAACTTTCCCTCTGGGTGTGGTCATTGACCATATTTTGAAACGTGTATGAAAAGGTATCTCATCTAGCTAAAGACTCTTGGTACTTTTTAGCTTATTTTCCTATACATTTGTATAAAAAAGACTTATTATATGCGACTATTGATGTCATTGACCTTTTCTCTTGCATCCCTAAAAGTGAGAGGTTCTAAACATGCAGGGTTGGACTGGGATAAGATATGGCTGATCACAGATATGATGAGTATGGTTTTGGACAACAATTTCATCTTTTCTGAAGAAAAGATTTTTAAACAAACCAAAGGTGTAGCTATAATATGGTTATGCTTGACTGAGAGGAGTCTGTAGTGTTCACCAGTAACTTTTATCGTCACATTAAATATTATACTCGTTACCTTGACAATATATATATATATTATGGGATGGTGGCAATGAGACATTGACCAAATTTATTGACTTTTATCAATACTAGCAGTTCCTACTTGAAATTCACACACACATTTAGTCATGATGGTTACCTCAACACCCTTGTCTCTCCGTCTAATTCTTGTTTTAAATCTAGAATATATAGGAAACCTACTTTCTCTAATAACTATCTTGAATACTCTAGCAACCACCCAAAAAGCCTTTTAAGGAACATTTATAAGGGACAGTTGATTAGGGCTGTCAGAATGACTTCAGACTATATAGACATGACAGCTGAAGTTGAGTATATTACTGCTATGTTCAGTGATAGAGGATATGACCTTGGTATGATGAAAAATGTAAGTAGACAGGTTATTCGAGACTGGGGTTCTAGGTACATACCTTTGTTAGGTATGAATTCTCAAGGCAATAATGTTTTGATTTAAACAAAGCTTGTGTCATCGAATATGGCCCTTGTAGCTACAGGGTGAGGCAATTGGTTAATAAAAGTTGGTTTATCATTACGGCGGATGTTTCAATAGCCAACATTTTAGGTGATAGACCCCACTTTGTAAATAAAATGGGTATGAATTTGAAAAGATTGCTAGAAAATATGGTGTCTTTGACTACTAACACTTCTAAACATACCCAGAAGTGTGCCAGATGCAACTGGTGCTTCGCTATTAATAACAGTCAAGGCACTAGGTTAAGCAATACTACCAACACCTCTATTAGATTCAAGGCTGGCAATTGTACTACTAAACTTGTCATATACATTGCATTATGTTCAGCTTGCCCCGCTTTCTATATTGGGAAGACGGAGAGACAGCTGAACAAAAGAATATGCGGTCATTTTTATTCTATTAGAAAAAAAGATGAGAAGAATGCCCTATATAAGCATATAAAACAGGAAGGGTCTGAACACAAATTCACTTTTAGTATTATTGATCTTATCCAAGTGGACCCTAGAGGGGGGGACTATAAGAGCTGGTTGTCTTATAGAGAAATGTGGTGGCAAATTTTCACTGATGCTGCCTCACCCCCAGGGTTGAATGAATCATTGTCTATTAAACCCCTTTTATATAAAATATGTTAGTAATCAAATTTTTTAAAAATAGTTGAATCAGTGTTTTCAAAGAAATATCTGTTTTTAATATACATGAATTTTAGTAGATTTTGTGCATTTTATTATTGGTTTATTATAGGAAGTTTAGCAAAATGGTTACTTGTATGTATTACAATATGTATTACAATATATATTTATGTTGATTTCAACTGGAATTTCTGAGAACACGTTCATTATTAAGGATTATTAAGGAATGTTTTTGTTTAATGTTTATGCAATACTTTTTTAATGGAGTATGTCGACTTAATACTTTTGGCGCCAAAACATCTATTTAAGGGCTGTAATTCAGTATGGATCCTTGTTCTGAGGAAGCCTGTATTGTAACAGGTGAAAGCGCTCAACTGTTATCTATTGTTCATTAAAAGTGCTTTTATTTAGTACTGCCGCCTTGCAAGAGCTTGCTTTATTGTTTTCAGTTTCTCAAGCTACATAGTGTGGTGTCAGCGTTCACCTGGTTGCTTGTTTTTATGGTGTACTTTCAACGCTTGGATTATCTTCTTACGTTTGGGAGATTCAGATTTAAACTGTGTGTTATTGATGACATCTCATGTTTGGTTTCATTACTAGAGAAATTGAAGTGGACAGTACGTGTTAAAAGTATGTCTTGTTTCTGTGTTGCATGGTTTATATAGTGTAGATCTTTGTATTACAGGTTTACCTTTTTACAGTTTGTTAGTTTTCTTGCATTCTCAGTGTGCAGTAATTTCAGTGTATGTTTGTGTTAATGGAGGAGTGTTATTTACATTGCTAAGTGTCTAATTGTTTCACTGATTTCTTGGGAGCCTGGTTTTCTAGGAGGTTTACCATGTTTTTTTTTGCTTTGCTCGGAAGGATTTTAGTTCAACTGAGAAGACGTAGTTAATATTGAAGGTTTTAGTGTGGCTTATTAGTTCAGTATTTGTTATACACTATTGTGTTTTCCTTTTGTGGATAGTGACAATAAGTTAAGAATTAGTTTTGCTGAGGGGTTGTGAAACCGGAGTTGTCGCTTCACCTCCTGGTGCTGTATGTAGCTGTGATTATGATCATGTTTTAGTACTCTGATACTGGGTAGGTTTTCCTGTTAGCTGAATTGAAAACAACGGTCTGCTTCACACAGAAACATGGCTCGAGTAAGACATTCTGGTTACAAGCCTACTGAAGGACGCTACAGGTTAGTGCATGTTTTTATGCATGAGATTATTTAAATTTTCTTTCATTTATGTCAAATCTTGAATTTAGACTAAATGTAGGAAGAAATAAGTATGAATGATGCATTCAGAGTATTGTTGTGCTATGTTTTGTGCATAAGGAACAGGTTCATAGGTTTTTACTAGACTAATGACCACCACTGTCTGTACAAGTCCAAAATCGGGTATAATTGTTAAATATCACCGTAATCCATGTTAGTAGTAGAATAACAGGATTTTCCACAATGAATTCCTAAAGACTAAGACGTATGAAACTCTGATGTCTGACATTATGGACTGACTGTAATCTTCAGTGATTTACCAGAAAATCAAAATGTTTTATAAGGAGAAAGGTAACAGTATGAGGCAAAATCAGGGACAGCTGAGCAGTATGAATTACATTACATTATATTACATTACATTATATTATAGTATGAATTACATTACATTACATTATATTACATTATATTATATTATATTATCCCCGGGATTCATGAAGCTCAGCGCAAGGACGGCGTTAGGCTTACGCTGACCGTGCAGCTTAGAGATGGTGCAGTAGCACCATATGAATGTTAATGAAGGCGCTCTGCCCCCACATCCATGTGCATAGGAAACGTGTGCGAGTGCAGGGGGCATGTCCAAGCACCGCACAGAGACGTGAACATGTCGGCTGCTTACGAGTAACCTAAAATGCTGATTAGTGCAGCCTGCCTCTAATACTAATCGCACTTGTCAATGTCCGTGGATACTGAACCGTATGCAAAGCATGCAAGACAGTTTTGCGAACACCAAAATAAGAAGCCAACACAAAAGCACGTAGCTGAATATTGAGTCCCCATCCCTCGAACAAATGACATTTAAAACCCCGTGCCCATCGATAGTTATACCAAGTGGAAGCGAAACACATTGTGTTAGCACGCCTCCAATAGCTAAGCCTAGCCCAATGCTCAGGATTACCACCTGTCCCACATTGTGAGGGAAAGTCCCCCTCTGGGCAGTTGTGTCCATACCAAAACCATTATAAATGTCAAATGTCCTACGATTGTATGTAATAGTCCCATACAATACTTATTGTATTTAACAATATTTAACAGAATAAGCAAGTAAATGAAACAGAAGAAGCAGCTAAACTGCTACAACAATAAGCCTTAATTTAGGCATAAAACAAAAGTACTATCTGTTGTACTGACCATGGGTATGTGTTGGCCTGTAAAATCTGATGTGTGTCCCGAATATGTCCCATCCTGACCATATGAAAAGGTGGCAACCCCACCAATGATCAGAGCATTCGCCCAAAATCTGCCCATCCGTGGTCCAAGACGTCCTTGTCAGGACGGGCCAAAGATGAATGGGTATTACCCGGGTCTACCTACCATGTCATGAAAGATAAGTATTTGCGTGTACCTATGTGCGTGATGTACAGCATGTGGAAGGTGAAAAATGCTAGGGTAGTCCTCACAACCATACAGGTACTAGAGATATGTAGTGTATACAATGTGTTCCCTTGACCATGCCATGGGCCATCAACCAGAGAAGGGATGGATGGAGTGTGTGGAATATGGGGGGGGGGGGTAATAATTCGTGAAGGGGAAACTGTGTTGGATGCACAACAGGTGAAGTGGAGATGTACGAGGGAGCAGTGGATGAATCAGAAAGAAAAACAAAGAACAAACATACACATCCGCAATACAACCTGACAGGCCATACTGTAGAACACAATCTCACAAACATATGAATATTAAAATGTGCGATACACGTGTACAGAAACGTCACCGGCACATACCCACATAATGGTCTGGCCTGATCTGAGCCATCCAGCCACAACACACCTGGATACATAATTGAATACCCACCATCCCCTCCACAGCACACAACCCCCCCCCCCCTCCTGAGTGTCCACCAAATCCAACCATACTCTGGCTACTAGCTTGGCACAGCTATATCTGCACATAGTGACCACTACTCATATTTAGTAGGCAGTCTCACCCTGCGCAGTCTCAGGGTTGCAAACTATGTATCCCTTGCATGTATAACCCTATCACATTTTCGTAAATCCAAAAGAATCGAGGTTATTGGTCTGTACAATGTTTGGACATCCCTCATGGGATACGTATCCTGTCTAAACATCAGAATTGGTGTCACGACACAATGTCCAGTCCTGTAGACATCTGGACACAAGTTGTATGTGCAGTAGTGGTTCACGAGACTGCTCAACCTCCAGTCGGTCATGCAGAACCTACGACCTGGGATTAAACACCTGGCAGTGATGCACGTCTCCCCACATGCATTATCGGGAATATATACTTTGCACATTCACATAGTGGCAGTTGGATACAGGGTGATTAAAGCAGATGAAAGCAGGGTACCACCTGTCCCACTTTCTGAGGGACAGTCTCTGTTTGGGCAGGTGTGTCCTGACCAAAAATAATACAGTGGCAAATGTCTTGTGATTGTAGGAAATAACTATGTACCATTTTATTTCTGTATGCAAAATATGTAAATGTTACAAGAAACAGAATTGCTACAAGAATAAGTTCTCATCTAGGCAAATAAGTAAAGTTCTAAACCCTGTACTGACCGTGGGTATGTGTCGGCCTGTAAAATCTGATGTGTGTCCCTAAAATGCCCCACTTTGGCCGTTAGAAAAGGTGGCAACCCTAGACGTAAGCAGGTATGCAAGCGCATATGCACGACGGTAGGTGGCGGTGATTCAACGTTATGTGGAATGTAAAAACGTATGTAGGTGTATATGCATGTGTATGTACAGACCAATATATATATATATATATAGAGATATAAAGATATAGCTATAGCTATATATATATATATATATATATATATATATATCTACTTAAGATTGAACATGGTCACAGTATAGCAGTCACAACGAATGTGAAGGGAAACAGCAGCGGAACCGCCCGTAATATTTAGTGCTGTTATATGTCAGGATGGCCAGAAGTGAGCACACCTCTGCACTCCCAACGAAAGGTAGGATGCTAAAAGTGGAACTAACAATATCCTCGTGCTAAGTCTGATTTTCAACTAGGTACAGGGCAGTCCCCAGTTGGACAAGCCTAAACCCAGATGACCACATGAACACCCTGACAATCAAATACACGTATGTGCCAGGACTACAGGCTTAGGAGGTCTGAATATACTTTGAGTGAGTCAACATCCGGAAAGGGTCCAGAGTGGTATGGAATGGCGCATGTGTAGTACTGCGGTTTTCCCAACAGGAAAATGGATGCCTGTTGTGTTAGTGAAGTGTTATGTTGTGTGTTCGGGTAACTATGAACCATGGGTATACATATAAATGAAGCAGAAGACCAACAGTGTAGTGGTTAGAGCATCCGACTATTGAGCAGACGTTGCCGGTTCGACTGCAGCATACACCATTTATGACACGTAATCCGCATACAAGCATATCTTGCTAGTTTTATGCTGTATAATGATATACAGCCAATTAAATGTGAACTGGGGTGATGTATCACAGTAATAATATAGACGGATTTTGAGTGACGTGAATCGGCGGTTAAACAGAAAACCGCAGCTGACAAGTGTTGTATTCACCCTTTGTCCAACTGCCCATGTTCCATCCAGCAACACAATATACCGTGTCACCTAGGACTGATGCCAGGACCCTACACATCAAAGTCAATATGATTTACCACTAAGCCTCGGCAGTTATACCTAATGCTTGATGTTATCTCAAACATAGCAGACAGCACAGTCATTCAACAGTATGATCAAAGTGATGAAATCATATAGATGTGTATGCATGCATACTTACACACACACACACACACATATATATATATATATATATATATATATATATATATATATATATATATATATATATATATATATATACATATATATATATATATATATATATATATATATATATATATATATATATACATACATACATATGTATATGTGTGTGTGTGTGTGTGTGTATATATATATATATATATATATATATATATATATATATATATATATATATATATATATATATATATATATATATATATATATATATATATATATATATGTGTGTGTGTGTGTGTGTGTGTGTGTGTATATATATATATATATATATATATATATATATATATATATATATACATATATATATATATATATGTATATTTATATATATATAATATATACATATATATATATATATATATATATATATATATAGGGTAACCACCTGTCACACTTTGCGAGGGACTGTCCCTCATTAGCCAGTTGTGTCCTGTACATTTAGTGTCAAATGGCAGTTGCCCTCATCTTTAATGACATAAATATGTCCTATATTTATGTAATAGTTGAATAAAGAAGTTATTCTGTATCAGAAACACTTAAATGTCATACACAACTGAATAAGCAACTAAAATGCTACAAGAAGCTGTCGATTAGGCATAAAAGTGATTTCCTGTCCTTTGTATTGGCTGTGGGTATGTGTCTGCTTGCAAAACCTGATGTTTGTACCAAATAAGTCACACTTTGGCTATTTGAAAGGGTGGCAACCATATATATATATATATATATATATATATATATATATATATATATATATATATATATATATATATATATATATATGTATGTATATAAACACAGGACGAGAAAGCAATCATAATGACTGTGAAGGAATATAGCTGGCCAGAGGTGGGCATAGTCCCTGCGTCTCTAACCACAGGTAGGATGCTAACAGTGGGAGTAACCTTGTCCATGTGCTAAATCTGACATTCAAATGGGTACAGGGCTGTCCCGGTCCCCAGTTGGACAAGCCTAAACCCAGATGACCACATGAACACCCTGACAAACACACATATGTGCCAGGACTATAGGCTTTGGAGGTTTGAATATCCTCGGAGTGAGTCAACATGCGGCACGGGTCCAGAGCAGTAGGGAATAGGGAATAGCGCATGTGTAGTAGTGTGGCTTTCCCAACAGGTAAATGGATGCCTGCTGTGTAAGTGAAGTGTTGAGGCGTGTGTTCGGGTAACTATGAACCATGGGTATACATATCAATGAAGCAGAACACCAATAGTGTAGTGGTTAGAGCATCCGCCTAACGAAAAGCCATTCACGGTTCAAGTTCGACTATAGCTCGTATCATTTTCCTTGTGGAATGATTGTCGCTCTGTTGTAAAGCCAACATTTAAATATGTAAAAGTGAATGTATGTATTGCATGGGACTATTAACCAGAACCCTTCAATCAAAGTGGTACCATCATAATGAATAAGTCACAAGTAAGCACAAATGAGCTGCAGGATACATATGTAAGGCACAGTAAGCATAGGCAATCATGCCTGCGTAGGTGTAATATGTTTGTATGTACTGATGCAATATATATCTATATATATATATATATATATCTATATATATATATATATATATATATATATGTGTGTGTGTGTGTGTGTGTGTGTGTAGATACATATATACATATCTACATACATTATATGTATATGTATCTATATATATATATATATATATATATATATATATATATATATATATATATATATAGAATGAACATTGTAACAATACAGCGTACACAAGGGATGCGAAGGAAATCGAGAGCAATTATGGTATTATACAGTGCTGTCAGCGTATGTGATAAAAAGCTGCACAGGTGTGAGCAGAGCACCGCCACTCACAACACAGGCAGGGTTTTACCAGTGGGAATATCATCGTTGAATTGGTAAGTATACTTTACACACAGACGGAATGTAGCCCATGCTGGGCCCACCAAAAATTTTAAAGCGCAAATGGCTGTAATCCATTACACAATGAAAGGCACTTATGTGGAAATATACATGGCAGTAGACCCTGTGAATACACGAGGTGGGACAAAATGTGTGTAGGGCCCCAAACGCTCTGGAGAGGGCAGTGTGTAAAGGTGGGTTATGGCTGCGATAACAAGTGGATAATGGATGTTACGCATGTAAATTCAACACGGGTGGGGTGGAGGAACTATGTGTATGCAGTTATGGATCCAGACATGCCAGTGTTGGCTGGGCTGGTTCTTATGGATCGCCCCGCCGAGGTCAGCTAGTTCGTAATAGGTATATATGCATACACACATGCAGACAACAATATGTTGCAGTACATTCTCTGTAACACATGTATTCCATTTGTTGACATAAATAATATGAATGTGCACATACAAACATTGACAGTAGATGGACTAATAGGCTGTGCAGAAGAGGGACGGGTGTAATCACACAGTATCACATTCCAATTACCATTGGTAATCCGTACATGAACATATTGCCACATCTGTCCACTGTATAACGTGCGAAATACCGATTGCAAGATAACTGGAGTGAAGTGTCGGTGTCACAATGAATAAGGCACTAGTATGCTGGTGAAGCATATGTAAACACCATTACGCATGTGCAAGTGCGTATGAGCAGGGAATCTATTGGTCTACAGACACACAGATGTATATATTCATACATATATATATATATATATATATATATATATATATATATATATATATATATATATATACACACACACACACACACACACACACACACACACACACACACACACACACACAAACACAAATAGATGTGTAGATTATATATATATATCTATATATATATATTTATATATATACATGTATATATTTGTCTATATAGACAGCAGGATATGAATATACATGTATGCATACATATGCAGATATATCTGTATATATATCAGTGTATATTTTATTTATATATATATATATATATATATATATATATATATATATATATATTTTACATTAAATATACACATCTATATGCCTAGGTTATGTTACAGCAGTTACGGGTAACATATGTTCAGACCGGGCATATATTGTTGGGAGGTCCAGTAAACAAACGTCCACCTCCCACCCCCCCACGCCCCATCTAGGCTGGTGAGATATACAGACACACAATAAAGGTAAATACACCACTGCTTCCCAGACCACCGGCAGCAAACTACCAGTGGGAGAGATCTACAAGGTCAACACTTTAAACATGGACAGTAATGTCTCTTGTGGGACACCAAAAATTCTGTTCTAGGCAAGCCCACTAATGATTGATGCGACCAGGATGTATCTGTACACGGAACAGTTGGTTGTGCAAGCCTGATATCACATGGGTTGACACAACGTACGACGTGTCCTGACACGGGGAGAGTGGGCAGTGTGTAGGGATGTGTTCATACCCCAGCTGTGGAGGAGTGTCAGGTAGGGGAACTATGGGTATGCAATTATGGCCCTAGGTGTGCAGGTGTTGGCTGGCAGAGACTTATTAGGACCGCCCCGTGGGTTTAAGTAATATTTTGATGTCGGTATAGTAGATGCCCATACCTCCCAAACCTTAAAAGCACATCTACTGGATAGTCCGTAAATCATTGGGTGAACACATAGGGACCATATCATTGACCTGTCCTCGATTACCATGGATGTCCATGATTACGAATAGGAATCTAACACAGTCCCAACTAAACCCTGCTAGAACTAGTGATATTAGGACAGGTTGCGGAATACACGTAATGAATAATGACAACACGTAAGAGTCATAAACAGCATGTACCTCAGACAATAATGTGTATGAATACATATGCTCTGGGACTGTTAATGTGTCAGTTTAATAGCACCAAACATCGAAATGTGTCCCTGAGGGTGTTATGCAGTGTCCCTGATTCAGTGATCACTCTTCCCCATTCGTATGAGAGGTCTGCTAGTGTTGGAAAGTGCATATTCTGCCGACTAACTTAGAAAGATGATAGAATAATAGGTTGGGGTTAACACCAGTCCACCTTTGCGAGGGACACTACCATTTGGGCAGGTGTGTCCTGCAAAATAAATGTACTTATGGAAAATGTCATGTGATTTAGGGCAAAGAATTCCTAAATTGTCTGTAGTAGTTGCATAAAACAATTATTTTGTATCTGAAACACATATATGTTATAAGAAACAGTATAAGCAACTATAATGCTACAAGAATAAACTTTTATTTAGGCAAATCAGTGAAGAACTTCCTGTCTCCTTGCTGTGGGTATGTGTTGCCCTGCAAAATCTGACATATCTACATACAGGTCCTATAGGGTTGCCACCTTTCCAAATGGCCAAAGTGGGACATGTTCTGTAGAAATGTCAGACTTTCCAGGATGAAACATACCTACAGCTGCACATAGTACAGAATTATACTTATTTGCACAAATAAAAGCTTAGTCTAGTAACATTTTAATTGCTTATGCTACTTCACATAACATATAGAAGTGTCATATCAAATAACTGTTCCATGTAACTATTAAAGAAACATAGAATGTAATATTGTCCTGTAATCAGGACATTTGCTATGTCTTGATTATTTCCACAGGACACAACTGCCTAAAGAGGGGTTATCCCTCACAAAGTGGGACAGGTGTTAACCCTAAAGTCCCACCTTGGCCAATTTACAAGGTGGCAAACCTACAATAGGTATGCGCTAGCATGACTCGGCCGATGGATGTGGCTCCCAAGAGCCAATTACTTGTCTGTACCGAAGAGTATTGGTGCCAGACGAGAGCAGATTGTATGAGGAACACACAAATAAAATGATTAGTTCACTGGACAGGCCGCCGATTATGTACTTAACACCACGCAAACCCACGCACAACCGCTCCCAACTGCTTTAATGTGCCTTACTCCATCCGTATCCAATGGGCATGTTCTGCCTGCAACCAAATGAACGTCCTTTGTAAGGGTTAGAAACAGGACCCTGCAAACACAGCTAATGAGAATTACCAATACACCATGGAAGATATACAGACAATGGACAGTAACACAAACATATCATACAGCGCAGTCATTCAGCAGTATAGGAATGTACTGGCAGATATGTCAGGACCACTGGTGTTTGCAGACCTGGCCTTCATGTGTTTAAGCATGCCCAGTATGACCATTCAGTATGTTGTCAACTGACATTGCCGTCATGCCATCAAGTGTGTGAGCATGGCCAGTATGGCTAGCTGTATCGCATGTGTTACATGTCCAGGTAGTCTGTAATGTGGTGCTGACCTTTGCGTTGTACACTGACAGGTGGCATGCTGTGTCCGCAGGGTATCCATCGGTCATGTGGCATTGACTGTTGCTACATTTCTGCATAGCGGGGGACACCCGACTGTATCTACATTCCTACACAGGAGGGGGGGGGGGCACACCTGACTGTTGCTATATGTGTACGTTGGATGGGGTGCACACCTGATACATGTACACATTTGCTAGTACTGTACTGGTATGTCAGGCACTCCATGTCAATGTGTAGACCTACTTATTGTGCTGGCTAGAGGCATATCGGTGTAGTACAGATCTTAGCTTTAATTACCAACATATTAGTTTCTGACTTCCTAGCCTTCACAACCTACATCCAACTGCCTGGCCTGCTATAGTCTGTCTTTGTGGGGTTGTGGGAGGGGTTACCCATAGGGCACATTCAGAGGCCATAGTTCAGCATTTGTTTGTGTTGGTCTACACCTGTCCAGCTGGTTGAGACTTGTGTGGGGTGTATGGGCACACATGATGCTCAGTCCATTACCCGCAGTGGGTTATGTCACCCTGTGTACTACTGGCTACTGTGGTGACCCCAGTATGTGCTACAGATGTCATGGTGCCACTGTGGACATCTGTTGCCTTAACATTCTGCCACCCAATTCCCTTGCATGCTCACATCCATACCATAGCTACAGGTACCAACACATTCTAATACATCTGCCAATTGGTAGGTTGATTGACTTACCTTGAGGGTGTGCCAGACCTGAGGATGGTGCTGGAGGGCTGCCTATGTCAGATGCACATAGTGCACTCCCTATACATGGCTAAGCACAGGTAGTGTCATGTTTGGCATCCCTTTTACTGTCTGTGCGAGTCAGAGAGGGTGACATTCCATGGGTCCCTACTGTGTCAGGGAATATGCTATGCGTTGCCTCTTTGCCAAGGCCAGGTCATACTGGGCACGCCTCCTTCCGCCTACTGGGTCCGGATCAGGTTGTTCCTCCTGCAAGTCACTCTGTGCCTGTACAGGCCTTGGCATTGATGGGGGTCTGTTTCTCTGCCCCATGCTGTTCCTGCTGCAGCTGTTTCCGCAGGATCATACTGTGTAGCATAGCACATACCATAACAATTTGGGTGCATGTAGCTGGTGAATGCTGCAAGGCTCCACTGGATGTTTCCAGACACCGGAACCATGACCTGAGCATCCCAAACACACTATTATATGTCTGGCCTGTGCGTGTGCCTCATTATGGCGTTGTTGTTCAGGTGTGTGTGTATTTCTGATGGGTGTCATCAGCCACGGCTCCAGTGGGTACCCAGCATCCCCCACTTGGTGACCATAGGGGATGTCCATATTGGCAAAGCTGTAGTACAGCTGCGTCAGATGCCATATATCAGAATTGTCACAGCTTCCAGGTCAGCCAGCACACACATTCAGTATAATGCCCTGGGCATTGCATATGACCTGGCAGTTGATGGAGGGGATGCCCCTGTGGTTAATGTAGGCCCTACCCTGCTCACTGGGTGGTGCATTGATGCATACGTGCGTGCAGGCTATAGCACCCACTACCCCAGAGTAATCTGCCATTTGGTGGAAGAGATGCATATTGATGGTCAACACCTCACGTGTGTTGAGGAAATGTACGTACTCACTGGCATGTGCTGATATGGCATCCAGGAACTGGTGGAATACCCTGTATGCAGATGCCTTTGAGATCCCCATGATATCCCCAGTTGTTCTTTGGGAGGTACCTATGGCTAGTATACCTAGGCCTACACATACCTTGGTATCCACTGGGATGGGTTCCCCTCGGCCTGTTTGATGTGTCAGGTGTGGCCGGCACAGGTCAACAATCTGCTGTAGGAGGTCTCTATCCACCCTATAGCGCTCCACTATCTCCAGCACATGTAGCCCCTGGTAGGGTTACCCAGGATCTGTACAGTCTTCTCTGTCTCCTCACTGAGGGTTGTTAGGCAACATTCACATCCTCACCACCCTCAGCCTCTTGCACATGTTGGTCTATGTTGCCTGCTGCAGCCCTTCTCATTTTGTAGGTTTGTTTGCTAAATTTCCCCACATGTATACACCGATGGTGTAGAGTGTGGAAAAACTTGAGGGGAAGGTGTTTGCTCACTTTATCGTAGTTCATAGGTTCATAGGTTCATACTAGGCTATCTGCCCGAGGGCATTTACAAGCCTAGCCCATAGTTTTGTGGCTTACGCCACCCCTTTAGTTTGGGGAACTATGCCCATTATTTTGCTGTGCCTCTGTCGAGCAGTGACACTGAGGTAATCCCTGGGGTGTATTTGCGATCTCCCATCCATTGGTCAAGATTTCTCTTGAACAAGGCCAGTGAGGTGCTTTGCCTCACATATACCGGGATTTTGTTCCACAGCATAGGGAGTCTTTGGGTCTGTTCTGGGATGGGCTGGTCTGCTGGGCCTGTAATCTACTGATTCTGATACATATCACCTCTTTGCCCAGCTAATTCTCCTTGACTACTCTCCTACTGCTGTTGTCCCTCCCAATTGCACTAGGCAGGTATAGACACACCCCTAGCTTAGGCATGCTAAGCTAGGAGCAATCCCAAGACACAGAGCTCCAATCCACGTACAGTATGCCTGACACCCCCCCCATGATTTCACCTATATCCGAGTCCTGCACCTGGCTGTCTATACACATACACTCTTGGGACCTGCATCACCCCTTGGGGATAACCGGGATTCACTATTTTTCACCTCATTTGCATAGTGTTGCCTTCTAATGCATAATTACATGACCCATACTGAGCCTCCCCAAAAATAACCACTGCTTATTTTTGTGCAGACCTGCACATAACTGGTTAAAAGTGCCTTACTATCACCGTATTCAATGTCCCTTGTTGTTCCCAGCAACAAAACAACCGGCCTCTGCAAGGCTCAAAACCAGGACCCTGCACACCACAGATGATGTGCTTTACCACTAAGCCATGGCAGATATGCATACATCGGAGGTTACCACGTACAGATCATCCAGCACAGATATATATATATATATATATATATATATATATATATATATATATATACACACACATATACACATATACACACACACACATACGTAGATATAGAATATATATCTCAACAGTGGACCACATGACACCAAAGCGTTAGACAAGAATGAAAAGGAAACCACATGCGCCTCCTGCATTATGTAGTGGTGTTACTATCAAGGCAAGTGTGTTTCTGTGCGTCACACAGGTTCAGACTGTATTCAGGGTAAGATTAGGGCTGCAGACATTACTCACCAGACCTATTGCCGAATGTATGGGTATGTCTTGCCAACCCATTCTCTTGGTCGATTGTGACATTTATGGCCACTATATAGGGAAACAACAAACACGCTCCTCAACCCATCCAGTAGCTAGCCACTCACAGACACCAACACATGGGATATGACTGCCAAACACACACACCTATCATTCCTTGGAATAGAACACCTACCTGTCTAATCTATCAGACTACAACATTACACAGTTACATAACACGCTACCGAGATTATTGGGACACAGCACTCACCAGGATTTACTTCTAGGTGGGTGACATTATCAGCATTGCCAAAGTTGGCGATGGGGATTGTATGGAGTGTAGTCTAAAAGCATTATTCTGTCCCCAGGCAGACTGAGACACACACAAACACACACACACATACACACACACACACACACACACACACACACACACACACACACACACACACACACACACACACTTGGCATGGCTGGGAATAGAACACTGACCTAACTACCTTATCACACTACAGCATTACGCAGTTACAGAAAGCACTATCAAGATTACTGGAACACAGTACTCCCAGAGGTGTACTTCTAGGTGGGTGACATCATCAGCATTGCCAAAGTTGGCGGTAGGGATTGTATTGAGTTTGAGCAGTCTAAAAGCATTATTCTGTCCCCAGGCAGAGACCCACAGACACACACACACTCAGTTGGCATGGCTGGGAGTAGAACACCAACCTAACTACCTTATCACACTACAGTATTACACAGTTACAGAACACGCTACCGAGATTACTGGGACACAGCACTCCCAGAGGTGTACTTCTAGGTGGGTGACATCAGCATTGCCAAAGTCGCCGATAGGAATTGCATGGAGTGCGAGCAGTCAAAAAGCGTTATTCTGTCTCCAGGCAGATGGACACACACACACACACACACACGCACACAGTTGGCATGGCTGAAATTAGAACACCGACCTATCTTATCACACTACAGCATTACGCAGTTAGAGAGCGCGTTACCGAGATTACTGTGACACAGCACTCCCAGAGGCGTACTTCTAGGTGGGTGACATCAGCATTGCCAAAGTCGGCGATAGGGATTGTATGGAGTGTGAGCAGTCTAAAAGCATTATTCTATCCCCAGGCAGGTGGACACACACACACACTTGGCATGGCTGGGATTGGAACACCGACCTAACTACCTTATCACACTACAGCATTACGCAGTTACAGAACGCGCTACTGAGATTACTGGGACACAGCACTCCCAGAGGTGTACTTCTATGTGGGTGACATCATCAGCATTGCCAAAGTCGCCGATAGGGATTGTATGGAGTGTGAGCAGTCAAAAAGCGTTATTCTGTCTCCAGGCAGATGGAGACACACACACACACACACACACACACACACACACACACACACAGTTGGCATGGCTGGGATTAGAACACCGACCTAAGTACCTTATCACACTACAGCATTACGCAGTTACAGAACGTGCTACTAAGATTACTGGGACACAGTACTTCCAGAGGTGTACTTCTAGGTGGGTGAAATCAGCATTGCCAAAGTCGGCAATGGAATTGTATGGTGTGTGAGCAGTGTAAAAGCATATTTCTGTCCCCAGGCAGACTGAGACAAACACACACGCCAGTGGTGGGATCAGGACAACTGCCTATCTACAGAGCACTATTACAATACTACATAGATATGAGCTGCGCCTCAGACACCACACCTTTCAAGACTGTCAATATGACCTTATAGGAATGCAGACATCGACATGGATGCTGGCAGTTACGATGTACATACCGGTGAACGTGTGTGTTCAATGTAGGAATCCATCCTGAAGTGGAGTATGGCCATCTGTTGACTGGACGACTTCTATCGCTATACAGGGTTACAATGGTCATGCCCATACACATAGAGGCACATAACATTGGGAGGGTGGCCTAATGGTTAAGGTGTTTGCCTTACAAACACAAGGTGCAGGGTTTGAGTCTCGCAAGAGATAATTGGCTAGGCTTAAAATGGCCCACAAGGGCAGTTAGCTTAGTACTAATCTATGAATCTATAACCGACACAAGGTGCCCCTGGGCTTGCTCACACACTTAGTAGCACACGGCCATTTGGAATGCACTATGGTTCCATCTACACAACGTTACACTGGGCATGCTCACACACTTAGTAGCACAGGGCTGTTTTGTATGCACTCTGATTCTAAACACGGAAGGGCACAGTGGACATGCTATTACAGTTAGACATGAACAACACATTGTAATGGACTCCGGTGTCGATAGTTGTCATTGTTAGCAGGAACGCTGCACTACATATATCTGACACCGGTCTTCTACACATCGTCAGCTGCTGTCCGTCACCTTAGATGTACCAATCTATACCTGGCACACTACTACCACCCGTGGTGATGTCCTGCCAGGAGTGGCTACTTCGCCCATATATTCATAGTCGAATGTCCTGAGACCAGGAGAACACCCTGACACCTAGAGGACAACTGCATTGTATGTGTATGCTAAACAGTGCTAGATGTGTAGTGTTCTTAATCACAGCTGCCCAATGTAGATCCAACAATGGGGAATACTGACATCTGTGCAGTGAGGAACACCTGGCTGAAGGCTCAGTTGTGCACAATAGCAGTACCACCGTATACCTCGGAACCAGACATGTGGGCCATAACACAGGTGCGGACCGCTCCAGGTAGTGGTGTCCCCACGTACATGAAGGCCACTCACATGTACTGACCAGTACACCCTCAAAAGGTATCACAGATGTGTCAAAAGCCACATTCTAGGATGTAGCCCTCAGACATCACCATGTCCTTGGACCAGCAACACACATCCATACATGTGGTAGGACATACAATAGTACAGCACCATGTGACCTATGATCAGTGGACTGTACCTAGCTCTACATCAACTGTGCAGACTACCCATGTACGGACACAGTTGCATCATGTGTTATGCAATGCAATGATGCAACTGTTCATAACCAGGTCGGCTGTACACATAACAGGGGCCCTTGGTCGTATATAGCAGTAAGAGATGACTGTTGCTGTACACCAGTAAAAACACCCTCATGTTTGGATATGACATGCATGTACCTGCCGTGGATATGTATATGCCACACACACACACACACACACACACACACACACACACACACACACACACACAAAACACATATGTATATAGCATAGCTGTTGCTGTCCTTTGTGCAGAGAGGTGGCTACAGCAATTACACACATGCACATGGAATGTAGGTCCATGGCTGTTGAATGCTAACAGTACACAAGGTGTGATATCAGTGTTGACTGAGTTAACATTCCCTCTGTACTGGTCACCCATGACAACTATCATATCATACAACAAACAGTCCATGTGTCATGTATGTCATCACACATGTCCACCAATTGCAATGCCTACAAACATGGCAATAGGACCTATACACATGTACATGTAGTGGTGTGCGTTCAGCTACCATGCATGTGCAATAGCTGATGTTTGCAGGTGACATGTGTCTTACTACAACATGCAGTTGCAATGCAGCCCTATCATTGGCAACTGTATATGGTGATATGCTGACAGATAAGATGTACATCAGGTATGGTGGTGGGGTATCTTTGCAGATGGATGTTTGCTGAGGACAGCTCACAGGTGTGTCACAAGCAGATGTTCTTCGTCTACCATTGCTGCAGTCCTGACATATGGGTATTCCGCTGTCCACCATCGGCCCGAATACCAAAGGGCTAGAATCTGGAGTCGGTCATGGCGCCCGAGACTGACGTCAGTACGTGCCAGTACAAATGCGCATGACCGACGCCATATCCTCAGTCTTTCTTGCCGCGTGGTCCTAAGCAGAAGCAGCGTTTGCAAGTGCCGTTCGGCGTTCTGAAATTGTCGGTTTTCGAGTTTCAGACCGGAGACCAAGTTGGGCTAAGTACCCCGTTGGGGACACTTTTTGTCTTTTTCTTGCCTCAGTTTTAACGGATGTCAGAAAAAGTTAATAACTGTATTTCTTGTGGGAAACAGATTCCTCATAGGGATTACCATTCACTCTGTATTCCTTGTTTAGGGCCTGAGCACGACGTTGTTGGGTGTCGCTTTGTGCTACTTTAATAAGCGCACTATTAAACGTCGGTTGGACTGTGCTAGGCTAGTGTTTGGTACGGTGTAATTATAACATGCCGGATTCTCCGACGACTGGTTCTGCTAAAAAACGCAAAGAGAAATCTTTGCGGTCCAAACATGATGAGTCGTCCATTGCGGACGCCGGTTCGGTAGAGCCACCGACTACTTCTACGGCTTTTTCTGAAAGTTTACCGGAGTCACAAGGGGAGCCTTTGCTACTTCAGGAAGTGGCTTCTCCTGTAGTAGGCCAGGCTGAAGGTGCTTCTCAGATGTCGGTGGTTCCCTCCCCTCACAGGGTTTCTAGGCCTCCCCCTTCTCATAGTAAAAGCCTTTCCAAATCTAAGTCTGCCCCTGCTGGTGTCAGTCCCCAGGGTCCAGCTCCTAGAAGGCACATGTTAAAGGTTCCGGAAGCTCACAAGTATTTATACAAGAGCCCTAGGGCTGACCCAGAAACCATTACTCAAGGCCCCAAGGGTGTCAGGGCTGCTGTGGTTAAGAATCCAGTTCCTTTGGACAAGGATGCTAGGGCTCTGGATAGGTGGGGTAAGAAATTATATACCTCTTCCACTTTAGCTATGAGAGCTTTAAATTGTCAGTTTCATATGCTCAGGTATCAAAATTATTTGCTGGGCCAATTGAAATGTAAAGTTGATGCTTTGTCTGAAGGTATTGAATGTAAAGAGCTTCAGGATTTAGTGCATGTTTCAGACCAAGTTGGTAAGCATTCTTTGCAATGTGGTTTTGATGCTTTACAGGCTTCTTCCAGGGTGGCTGCTACTAGTTCAGTTCTTCGCAGGCATGCCTGGTTGAAAGATCAGACTTTGTCAGAGCATGTTAAGGCTCGAATTATGGATGCTCCTTTACAGTCTGATGTTCTTTTTGGCCCTCCTGTTGAATCAGTTTTGAAAAGAATGGAGGAAAAAGCTAAGTCTATGCAGACAGTTAAGGAGTTTTTACAGGTTCAGCCCCCTAAGTTCAGTAGAAATTGGCCTACTAAAGGGTGGTCTTTTCCCTCTGCAGATTATCAGTCTAGGGGCAGGTCTAGGCGAGGTAGAGGTAGAGCTTCCTCTCAGGGCCCTGCTACTCCTAGGACTTTAGGTTCTTCTACTCCTTCTGCAGGGGAGGGCAGGGGTCAGTCCTTTCGGAAACAAACTCAATGACCTGCATCTTCAGCTGCCGGACTCTGCCATGCTGGCAGCTCCTCTAGGAGGAAAACTGGGACTTTTCACAAAGAATTGGCATTTGGTTACCCAGGACAAATGGGTATTGGACATAATAAATCGAGGCTACAAGTTTTATTTCCACACATTTCCTCCTTTCAAGGTATGCCGGATGTGCCTCATCAGCAAAGACTGGAAGCACAGGCACAAATTTCTTCTCTGCTTCAGATGGGAGCAATACAGGAAGTACCTTCTGCAGAAAGAGGCACAGGGTTTTATTCCCGTCTTTTCTTAGTGCCAAAGAAAGGAAATACTTGGAGACCAATTCTGGATTTGTCCATTCTAAACACTTTTTGGAAATTCCAAAGTTCAAGATGTTAACGTTGCAGCAGTTGCTGCCTATGCTGGGCAAAGATCATTGGATGGTGACTCTGGATCTCAAAGAGGCCTATCTTCACATTCCTATCAGGCCCAGTTGCAGAAAGTTCCTAAGATTTCGGAATGGGAATTTGCATTATCAGTTCTCTGCATTGCCTTTTGGCTTGTCTACTGCGAGGGTATTCACAAAAGTCCTGGCTCCAGTAATAGTTTTTTTCAGACTACAAGGAATTCAAATTTATCCTTATCTGGACGACTGTTTGATTCTGGCTCAAGGCAAGCAACAACTTCTTCAACATCTTCAATATGTAATGACAGTTTTAAGATGCCTAGGGTATTCTGAGAAATAAAGTCCAGTCTAGTACCCTCACAAGAGATGTGTGTTCTGGGTGTGAGACTGAATACAGCAACCCAGATGGCATTTCTTACCCTGGACAAACAAAGACATCTTCATCAATACTTCCAACAGCTTTCAGTAATGTCCAGGCTGACTGCAAAGACAGTCCTTCAAGCCTTAGGGTTCATGGCATCTTGCATTCTAGTACTTCCCAATGCCAAACTGCATATGAGGAAGTTACAATGGTATCTCAAAAGCATGTCGACTCAACACAGCCACGATTTGGACACTGTCATTCGGATTCTCCCTTGCATACAAAAAGAATTTCAGTGGTGGGCTCAGGAATGTCACCTAAACAAGGGACTCTGTGACCCAGCCAGAGGCAAGTCAGATATTAACGACAGACGCCTCGGAGTCAGCCTGGGGAGCTCATTTCGAAGGAAAATGGATTCAAGACCTTTGGCCCCCAGAGCTACTTCATCTACATATCAACATGAAAGAAATGCTGGCAGTTCAATTTGCTTTGGAAGCATTCAAGAGCCTACTTCATCCAGGACTGGTGTTGATTCGAACAGACAACACAACAGTCATGTGGTACATCAACAAGCAAGGGGGAACCCATTCTTATCCACTGTGCAGACAAGCAATGCTAGTATGGGAAACTGCTTTAAAACTGCACATCACTCTTCGAGCACAGTTTCTGCCAGGAGCACAAAATTCATTAGCAGATGTTCTGAGCAGACAGATTGTGGATCCTCACGAATGGAAGTTGGATCATCAGGTGTTTCTGCAGTTGACCATGGCTTGGGGAACTCCAGACATAGATCTGTTCGCTTCTCCTCTGAATTATCAACTGCCAAAGTTTTGCACAAGGCTATTTCATCCGAAAGCCTGGAAAATAGATGCACTATCCTTCAGCTGGAGCAACCTGCATGTGTATGCCTTTCCTCCTTTGCCTCTTCTTCCAAAGGTATTGTTGAAAGTCAGGAGGGACAAGCCTCGAATGATTCTGATAGCACCAGATTGGCCCTCGGCCTGCAGCATTGGTACCCTCTCTTAAGGAGTTTGATTCAAGGGGCACCTTGGCCATTACCACAGATTCCTCACTTATTGACTCAGGAGGACAATCATTTTCTCAATATCAGAGTGCAATCTCTTCACCTGACAGCCCGGAGCATTCAGTTTTGAGGAAGGAGGGCCTGCAGCTTCCACAACAAGTTTTGGATGTTCTTTTGGAAGCCAGGCGTCCTACTACTCGGAAAGTTTATGCTGATAAATGGAAGAGATTTTTTCTTTGGAGTTCAGCTAAAGGCTTTGATGTTAAATTGCCTAATTTGAGTTCTATATTGCAATATTTGACTGTTTTGTTGGACAAAGGTTTGTCCTTCTCTTCTGTGAAAGTGCATGCTGCAGCTATTTCTGCTCACTATGAATGTGACCCTCCTTTGTTTTCTCATCCATTGGTTAAACAGTTTCTTAGAGGGGCAAAAAATATAAGACCCCCAAGAAGAGCTCCCTCTCCAGCCTGGGATCTTAATTTTGTTTTGGAGAAGCTGACTTTGCCTCCATTTGAACCTGCAGCTACAGCTGAGTTGAAGTTATTGTCTTGGAAGACTGCTTTTTTGTTGGCTGTTACTTCTGCTCGCAGGGTATCTGAATTACAGGCCCTCATGGCAGTGGAACCATTTCTGATTTTTCACAAGGACAGAGTTTCCTTACGTACTAATCCTACTTTTATGCCTAAAGTGATTTCGAATGTGGCATTGAACCAATCTATACATTTGCCTACTTTTTATGCTAACCCCCAAAATAAAGGGGAAAAAGTTTTGCATTCTTTGGATATTCATCGGCAATTAAGGTATTATTTGAGCAGAACCAAAGAGTTCAGAAGATCTCAGCAGTTGTTTGTTTCTTTTGCTTTGACTTCACAAGGGAAAGCTGTTTCAAAACAAACTATCTCCAAGTGGATTGGCCATTGTATTGCTTTTTGTTATTCTCATCATGGGAAGGATGTTCCTGCTGGGATCAGGCCTCACTCTACTAGGGCTACGGCCACCTCTACTGCTTTTCTGAGAGGGGTAGCTACTAAGGACATTTTGGAGGCAGCTACTTGGAGTTCTGTGCATACATTTACAAAGCATTATCATTTACCTCTTTATTCTAAGTCTAGGGCTGGGTTTGCCACTGCTATTCTACAGGGCATGTTAGCAGCTCCTAATTCTATTTAGTTGGCCATCCTCCCTGTTTTCCGTTGCTCTGGGATTCTACCCATATGTCAGGACTGCAGCAATGGTAGACGAAGAACATAGTACAGTTTTGTACCTACCATAAATGTAGATGTTCGAGGATATCCATTGCTGCAGTCCAGGTTTTCCTACCCCTTATTTAGGTTTGGGTTTTTGGGTGGTGTTTTTTGCATTCTGACGTCTGAGGCAAGAAAGACTGAGGATATGGCGTCGGTCATGCGCATTTGTACTGGCACGTACTGACGTCAGTCTCGGGCGCCATGACCGACGCCAGATTCTAGCCCTTTGGTATTCGGGCCGATGGTGGACAGCGGAATACCCATATGTCAGGACTGCAGCAATGGATATCCTTGAACATCTACATTTATGGTAGGTACAAAACTGTACTTTCTACAATAACATGTGCAAACACTAAGCTATGGTTCTGTTAATTGAAGGGGAACACGTACAACCTACACAGCAGTCAGGGTGTCACTGACTGTAAACCACTTGACACCTGTAACACTTAAGATCTCCTGTGTGCATATATCAGCACAATTGCCAAAGGTAGTGTCGGTACACATTGTAATGCGGGCAATACTGCTGCATGTCTGTCATACGTATCATAAGATAGCAGGTGTTTGATTCACAGTACTGTCATCTGTGTTTGCTTGTGTGTTCATATATGTCACGTACGGTGGGGAATACATCCCAATTGTTACTCACTCTCCTGTAAACTGTTGTAGAGATCTGTACATACTGCATTGTAGAAAGCAAGACATAGGCAGGGGTGGGGTGTATATCACACACGTGAGCTGTCTGTATGTGCATGACATAGGTGCATTCAGTTGTGGACTTCACAGTGTGTGTGTGTGTGTGTGTGTGTATGGCTGTCTGGTCCATGGAGTGAGTATTTATGTTACCATATTGAACAGATAGGACCCCTACCCCCGCCAGGCGATGCAGTCTATTACCCTGTTGATGCCGTCGATCGTAGGCATTACTGACTACCTGTACATGTGTATTCTCTGTCGCGTCATGTAGGTGCGCAGTACTGTAATGGTGATTACCACATAGGCAGGGGTCCTCACCTCAACACTATCGTGTGTGTGTGTGTGTGTGTGTGTGTTACAGTGTCATTGACTCTGAGTGTGGGCTTGTTACTGTGTGTCTGAATACATGTGTGTGAATACCTGTGTGTGTGTGTGTGTGTGTGTGTGTGTGTGTGTGTGTGTGTAGTTGTGTGTTCGCATGCTGTAATGGGAATGTGTATTACTGCTACACAATGAGGCCTCACGCTATCAACTGGCCTCTACCCTTGTCATCAGCTAGACTGCTATGTAAACTCCCCGCCCCATGTAACTGTACCTGTGATGTCACGTCTCTAGCCACAGTAGCTTAGTACACAGCTCCCATGCTCCTGGATCAGTAGATGTGAAGACGTCTTTGGAATGTCAGCCTTTCTAACAGTGACGTTTAAGCTGCGAATAGCATGCTGGTATTGCCATACATCCCTGTGAGTAGTCCACATTTACACATGGGACACTAACTGCAAACATTGACACTCACTGGCACATGCAATTAGACCTGAAGGAGGGAATCAGGACATGTGAGGTAGCTCGTTCACGTAGACCTGCACCAGGTGACATAGCTGGCCTACGTCCAGGTGCCCTATGCCTCACTCCTACCAGATATTCCAGCACAGACAGCTCACACTCACGGATTGTCATGCCACGGTAAAGGATTCCAACCATGTCACCCAAAACCTCAGCAATCTTCTGTTGAGCATTTGCCATTGCCTGGATGTTGTTGTGTAAAGAATGGATAGCAGCCCTCTGAAGCCTCTGCCTTTCTCTGTTCTGCCATTTAGCACATGCCTGTGCTGCCATTACAGCCTGAAACATGCATCTGGTGACACCAGCTGTTGCGCTCTGTCCTGCAGGGGCATGTCGGCCAGAGGTCCTCCTACGAGCAGCACTGGTCACATGCCTGTGTGGGCCATCTCCAGTCATTTGCCTGACACCATGGTGTGAAGACACACCTTCCATAGCCACCACACTTTCCTGTTCCAAGCTACCACACGCCAACTGTCCTTCCTCTATGGCCACTGATGATGGGGTATGTGATGGCATGAGATCTGTGTGCAGGGATGAGGGGGATATAGGTGGAATGGCAACCAATGGCACAGAGTCAGCCCCTGACAACCCTGCCTGTGCCTCAAGCATATGTTCACTATCACTGCTAGAGTCTGTGGGGACACTAACATCAGATGGACCGCAGGAGGGTAATGCACCTACATCACCTGTGAGGGCAAACAAAGACTCTACATTACAATACAGACACACACAGACAGACACACAACATGCATGTGATACAGCAGACTGCATGCAGCTCAGACAATAATAGTGGTAGTTATCATACATCCCTGGGTTGCACACAACAGCATACATGTGTCATTACAGAAGCCATGCATTTCACAAAATCATAGTAGTAAACATGCATCCCTTAGTTGCACCATGTAGACCAGCACAGGTTAACAGTACACATGCCTGATGTGTGGCATATGACCTTGACAGTAACATGTAGTATGACATGTAATCTGCTGACGTGTGCATTGACATGCATACATGTTTAACACAATGGTGTCCTGTCACATATACAGTGGGGTAATGGTGTCACATTGCAGTGTTGTCTGTCCTCCGTACAGATAAAATGCACATTTAGCAGATGTGCATGCCCATTGCAGGGTATTATGAGGCGTCTATATTGCTATACAGTGTGAAGTACAGACACAGCGCCATTGCATGGAATCATGAGGCATCTCTATTGCTATACATTGTGAATTACAGACAGTGCATAGCCATGACTGTGTGCATACACAATACATATATACTGTAGATTGTGACCTACATCACTGAGGTGTATACACACTAAACCATGATGTGGAATGTGTGACACAGGTCACCGAAGACCATATATACGACACCCCTGCACATCTGCAAACATATTTTAGCTGGCTGGCAACTATGTCCACACATGGCAGACTTGTTAATATGCCATGTCGCACATGACATTTGTGTACCAAACACATGAGGTGCACGGCTGACAGTGATGTCCAACAGCAGCAAGGGAAATGTACTGTATCTGTGGCCTGATGTGGTTGTCTGTGTATGTATGTGGATGCTGTACAGGTGACTACTGTCATGCTGTGACACAGTCATGATGTTCAACACATCTTATGTGGTCAAATGATGTTATGCCTCCACAAGCTGTGCACAGGCCTGTAGGATGTCTAGTGTTCCACATCTGCAATATAAACATTACACAAAGGCTATAGTTGGACCATGTGGAGCCAATGTACAACAGGGTGTACACACAAACACATCACATCTGCTGTGTGTTGCTTCATGTCTCTGGCCATCCTCCATGGCCATGTGTGAACATGTGTTGGCCAAATGGTTGTAATGGTCATCTGTCTCACATGTCTGTGTTGTCCCATATGACATACACCCATAGATGTCATATACTCCACTGTCCATATGGTTATGCAGACAAACGGTTGTATGTTTGGTATGTGGGGTATGTTTTACAGGATAGTGAGGCAATGTTGCAGCTGGCCCACTACATGTCATGGACATGTCAGATGGCACATCACAATGTGTGCACTCATAGCAGGGGCATAATCCACACCAGTGAATCCTGTGGGCTGCTCGTACTCCAACTCCCTGTGTAGTACTGTTTGTGTACCCCACGTGTAGTTCTGATGTGTAGTACATGTTCCTACATTGAACAACATCTCCACTGTTGTATGCACAGCTGTCCACACATCTAGCAATGACAGTTTGTGAGGTTTCATGTCGGTGTTTCACAGTTTGTAAGTATTGCACATGGGTAGCCATTGTGATGAATTGCAGATGCGACCTGTATATTGTGACAGGACCATACATTATGTGTACATGTGTTAAATGGCCACATGGCAAATAGATCTGTGCATTAACATGCCTGATACTTATAACTGTCTCACCTGCAACGGGCTGCTGTCTTAGCGGAAAGCCAGAGGTACCTATATAGGGGTGACACAGCAGTATGATCATTATCCATGCCTGTATGACAGCTATAGGGTGCAGTGTGTATGTTAACACATTCGCCAGTACAGTAGGATATACTATGGAGTATGCACATGTGTGCATACACAGAGTAGCATACTATAGTATGCGGCATGTGTGTATACATGTCTTGCATATGATGTTACATTACATATTGTACAGTGACACATGCAGCTGTATGGGATATAATAGTTGTATGTGCAGTAGAGACTTACCAGGCAACTCCAGGCTCGGTGGTAGAGACACCCACCTCCACGATGTCATCTAAGGCTTGTGGATGCTATTCTGCTGGTGTCCCCAGGTTGGCCAGTAGCTCCTCGGTATGTGTGAGTGGGGGCTGGGTTGGTGGCCCACCACCTGTTGCACCTTGTTCCCTGGTGATTGCATTCGCACGCTGTTTCACCTGCCTGATTAGGTCTGTACAGTGTCTGTGCACCTGCTGGTATGTGCGGTTATGGCCACCCACATCATTAACCCTCCTGCGAAGTTCCTGCCATAGGTCATCCCGCGACTGTGCATCCTGTGGCACATGGCTAAACAGGACATCATAGTTGTCTTGTAGGTAAGGTATGAGGGCCTCATCCTCCAAGCATGTATAGGCTGGTAGTCTTGCATGCGGCATACCTGGAAGACATAATGATGGAGACAGGTCACAGTATCTCAGAGATGCACAAAGATACAGCTGCACATGCATGTGTATCACATTTATTATGTATAAATAGTTGTCTTTGCAAATCTTCATGACACTGACATGTTTGTGTCATGCACATGTGACACTCAATGGTGAATGGATATTATCACCATATATGTGTGTCACCTGATTACATTGCTCATACTCCATGTGGATGCTGTCTTGATGTGGGCATGTCTGTTTGTCTATACTTGTGTTCTTACCTATCAGCACATGCCTGGATGTGTCCACATTAATGTTGTCGACCTTGATGCTGTGTATGTCACATGTAAGCACTTACACTGCCTTAACGGACATGACCTGTGACACTGCAGACTTGCACAAGGAAGGTTTTACATGCATATGTTTGGACATATACATCTACACGGCACTGTACAGCAGTTCAACATCCTGCCACGTATCATCTGTGTTGCACATGTGATACACATGGGACACTAGCTAGCCTGATGGTGTTTGCAGGGATGGTTATCAACTATAGCATGTACGGCCAAGGTCATCTAGTAGTCTGTATGCCCTTGGCCATGTATGAGCCTAGGATGTGTCCCGTGTATCAGCGTGCGAATGCATATATCCCCCTCACCTGGACCAAACCACAAAAGGAGGGGGAGTTTCCATATTTATCAAGGATATCCACACCTCCAGGTTAGTGGCATTGCACAAAGTATCGGAGACCATCCATGTGCAACTAACAGTGGGCAAGACTGCTTTTCAGTTTATAGCATCCTACAGACTACCCTCTCAGTCAGGAATCCCACTCTGCTTTCCTGAAAACATTGGAGAACATGAAGATCTCTCCGAACACCATTATATTGGGAGACTTCAACTACCCAAACATTGACTGGGAGCACTACTCAAGCCCCAGCACCTTAGCCCAAAGGTTCCTGGAAATTATAAACTCAAATGCTATGGAACAACTAGTCACCACTCCCACAAGAGGGGACAACATACTAGACCTGATCATTACCAACATGGGGACTCTATGCTCCACACCAGAAGTATATCCCTCATTGGTAAGATCAGATCATAAATTAATTTCATTGGATGTCCACATCCCGACCCCACCCCCAGCCCAGAAAACCACAGTGAAAAACTTCTCAAAAGCGAACTTCTCACTTCTCAAAACTGAAGTGAAATCCTTCACGGCCCCAGGGCCAGTGGAAACTACGGCCCAAACTGCAGAATCCTATATAAATGCATTTTACGGACATCTCCAGGAATGCATGGATCATGCTATCCCAAACAAAACCAAGACCCAATCATCCAAATGCAGGCATCCAGTCTGGTGGACCCCTGCCATAAATAAACTGTACAACAGAAGGAGGAAGCTACTACATGATAGAGCAAAACCCTAATAGGAAGGCATCTCTGATCAGTACTAGCAAAAATTACGATCCCTCATAAAATCCTCCAAGGCCAGCTTGAGAGAAAAATTGCACAGGACACCAAAGACAATCATAAGGCTTTTTTCAGTCATGTTAGAAACCTGGGATGCAACTCCCAGACTAGTTCCGAGTTGATTCTAAATGACGAAAAATACACTGAACCCACAGACGTCGCCAATATCCTGGCAGACAGGTTCAGTGCAAACTTCTCCACCCCTCCCCAAAGAGCAAGTATCTATCCCGGCAGAGGGCTGCCTCCTAACATCTCTGATGCTCAGGTGAAGGCTGCCCTCTCCAAAAAAAACACTGCTTCCATGGGACCAGATGGCGTCCCAGGTTGCGTCCTACATGAACTCCAAGAGGAACTAATCCCTCAAATAAAACAGCTATACAATCTCAGCCTCACTACAGGATATGTGCCCACAGAATGGCGTACAGCAACAGTGGTCCCACTCCACAAAGGTGGAGCCTCTGGACCGGAAACTATCACCCCATAAGCCTGACTAGCTTAGTCTGCAAGGCTATGGAGAGGATCATCATGGAGCTCATAAACAAAGACATTGGGGACCTACAGACACTAGATCCTACCCAGTTTGGCTTTGTCAAGGGCAGATCCTGCCTTTTGAACCTGGTTGACTTCTTTGAAACAGTCACCAAAGCCATAGATGAAGGGAAGGTAGTCCACACAGTCTATCTGGACCTTGCAAAGGCATTTGACACAATACCCCACTCGACATCATAGATAAGCTATCCAGCTTAAATATAAACACCTATGTCACAAGATTGGTCGCAAACTGGCTCAGACAGAACCCACAGAGTGAGAGTTGCTGGAGCCATGTCAGACTCGAAACCGGTCACAAGTGGCATCCCACAGGGTTCTGTCCTAGGACCACTCTTGTTCGGTATATACTTTTCCGAGGTACAAACAAACGTGGGAGGACTATGGCTCACCAAGTTCGCAGACGACTGCAAACTGAGCGCCATAATCAACTCTCCAGCTGACACAAACATCCTTCAAAAAGGTATCGGAGACAGATAACTGGTGCCAGCACCATGGTTTAAAGCTAAATGCCAAAAAATGTATAGTCATACCCTTTGGCAAAAACAATGTGCCCACAAATTACCACATAGGCGGAAACCCATTAAGTACAGAGAAAGTTATTAGGGACCTGGGGACCCAAGTTGATAGCAATCTCTCCTTTGAAAACCACATTGCCAAAGTGGTTAGACATAGACATAGGACATAGACATAGGTTAGTACTAAGCTAACTGCCCTTGCGAGCCATTTCAAGCCTAGCCAATTATCCCTTGTGAGACTCAAACCCTGCATTTTGTGTTTGTAAGGCAAACACTTTAACCATTAGGCCACCCTCCCAACCCAAGACCTTCTACATAGCCCACCTCATCACGAAGGGTTTCACATCTAGATCAAGAGAGGTAATCGTGCCCCTTTATTTATCCCTCATCAGGCCCATCATAGAATACAATGCCCCTTTTGGGATGTACCTTACCCGACACCTGCAGCAATTAGAAAGACCCCAAAAATATCTCACCAAGAGGATCAAGGGTCTCAAACAGATGCCATATGCTGCTCGGTTAAAAAAACTCCAGCTCTACTCAGTTGCATACCGCCTACTTCGAGGCGATCTGTGCCTGACATACAAAGCTATGTCAAATCCAGAATTAATGGACATGATCCACATCAGTAAATCTAAATCCCTTAGAGCCACACGCTCGAGGGACTTGAACCTCAGCACAGAAATAAATAGAACTTGCTGGAGGGACAGGTTCATAACCCAGAGGCTCCCTTCACTCTGGAATAGAATTCCAGTTCATGTGAGGCAGAGCACCTCACTGAATCTCTTCAAGAAGGATCTCAATAGGTGGATGGGGGATCGTAGGTTTGTCCCAGGGATTACTCCTGTGTCACTATTAGACAGAGGCACAGTAAACTAAACCTTAAAAAGGGCACAGTATACTAAAATCAAGGGGTGGCTTAAGCCATACAGAATCGGGCTAGGCTTATAATTGCCTCAGGGCAGATAGCCTAGTATGAACCTGTGAACCTGTGTAAGGTTACCTAGCTGTAGCCAACAGCCGTGTTTCCGGGGCAAGATGAATCAGTGCCACATAACTGATCCACAGGGTTAAAGATACATCTACCATGCAGTCATCACACCATGTCTGACAGAGGGGAAATGTGCAGCTTTGCTGGACAGGGATGCATAGTATGGCAGGAGTATGTAATGTGTAGGGCACAAGGATCTGTCCAGCACGTGGCGATCCTTGTACTAGGAAAGTGAATGTCCGTGACATATGTATTTGAGATCAGGATATGTATGTGTAGCATGTCCAACATCACAGTTTTGGACGTGGCTTTGTGCAGGGTAGGCATCATGCTAGGTAGTGGAGATGAGGATTGTGAAGGCTGGTGTCAGCCATCCAAACATGGCCAATACTCAAAGGTGATAT
>NC_056729.1:1858499999-1858527781 GCF_019279795.1 Protopterus annectens | reverse complement strand
GGTCAATGGTATGCATGCTACACCACAACCAAGGCGCAAGGGTTGCTAAGGGTCTGTGACAATGTTCAGCACGGTAACTAGGAATTAGTAGTCAATGCCATGCAAATGAGTCAAGTAATACTGAATCGCAAACGCCCTGCCGACGTAAGGATGTACCACACGGCGCAGTGGTACAACACCGAGGAGTGGCCTGAAGGTAAACATGACATCATGAGAGGTGTGCGCCGCCATAGCTGTAAGCACATTGAAGCATGGGTAATCAGGGTTGCCTGTTGCTAAGCAAAGCCGTAGGATAGGGGTGTGTACCTAGCCATAGCTGTGCTTAGCTGAGAGCACACAAGGTGACCAAAAGTGCATGTGAACGTGGATGAAAACACGCTCAAAAGCCGGTAAACGGCCGCGCAACTCAGCTGAAACAGGAAGATTATGGGAAGACAATAAGGAAATGCTGCAGCATGGTAATTTGAGTACAAATGAGAAATTAACACCTAGGAACTCACAGTGGGTCATTGACGACAGCTAACAAGGCTGCCAGCAGCAACCTGCAGAACAGGAAAGGGGAGTTGCCGTACTGCTAAGAAAAGAGAACTGTCACATCAGAACAAAGCAAACCTGCAGTAGATCAGCTGCATAACACATTTCGCAACACATTCCTGGGTTGGGAAAGTACAAAACAAGAAAGCAGGCAGTTGGATGCGTGCCTGACAATGGGAGGGGAATCGGGTTGAAAAGTGAAGTAATCTCAGCAGCCAAGTGTAATTCAACACCACAGGCATCACAATAGCAGTACCTGCTGTGAAACCCACAAGTAAGATTCCCTGCAGCTGGAACTGTACAAACACACCCAATGACATCAGCAGATTCCAAAGCACAATAGTATAAAGTGTGAAAGCACCTCACACACACTTGTGTATTCTCAAACACTCTGCACCATCGGTGTAAACAGACAGGGGACTTTTAAAATGTACATGGTAGGGGTCGCCATAGCTTTGATTCAGCAGCATGTGTTGGAGACTGAAGGTGGTGTGGAGGATGAGGCTGACAACCACCTCAGGAACCGGAGGAGGAGAAGAGTGTTCAGACCAAGGGAAACCTAACAGGGGCTAAATGATCTGGAGATAGTAGAGTGTTACAGGGTGGACAGGGACACCATACAACAAATCATTGAGCTGTGCCGGCCACGCCTCAGAGCCAGGAATAACAGAGGGGAACCCATCCCAGTGGACATGAAGGTATGTGTAAGCTTGAGAATACTAGCCACAGGTACCTTTCAAAGGCCAACTGGGGATATCATGGGGATCTTACAGGCATCAGCATCCAGGGTACTCCACCAGTTCCTGGATGCCATATTACCACATGCCAATGAGCACATATACTTCCCCCGAATGCAGGAGGAGTTGGCCAGCAACATGCGTCTCTTCCACCGTGTGGCAGACTACCTGGAAGTATTGGGTGCAATAGACTGCACACATATACACATCAAGTCACCACCTGCTGAACATGGTAGGCGCTACATAAACCACCAGGGATACCACTCCATCAACTGCCAGGTCGTGTGCAATGCCCATCGCATTATCATGGATGTGTGTGCCGGCAGCCCTGGAAGCTACCACGACTCCCACATCTGGGATGCCTTGCAGCTGTACCAGGTATTTGCCGGGGGGACATCCCATACGGCCACCTGGTGGGGGATGCTGGCTATGCACTGGAACCGTGGATGATGATTCCCATCAGAAATGCACACACACCCATGCAAGAACGCCATAATGAGGCACACACACAAACCAGAATCATCATAGAGTGTGTGTTTGGGATGCTGTAATCACGGTTCTGTTGCTTGGACATATCTGGTGGAGCCTTGCAGTACTCTCCAGGCACGTGTGCCCACATCTTCATAGCACATGCTACATAATATGATCCTGCGGAAACAGCTGCAGCAGGGACAGAATGGTGAAGGCCCTCACAGCCCACCACAATTGCCAAGGGCACCACAGGCACAGAGGGACTCAGACCACGAACACCCTGTGCCAGCCCCAGTAGGCAGATGGAGGCATGCACAGTATGCCCATGCCTTGGCAAAGAGGGAATGTATAGCACATACACTGACAGTGTAGGCCCCTACGGACTGACACACTTCTCCACCTGCACACACAGTAAACATGGATGGCACACACACACGACCACCTGTAAATTGTCATGTATAGGTGGTCTACTGTGTGCAGCCTACATAGGCAGCCCTCAACTATTGCACACACAACTGCTATTGACACAAGGTAAGTCAATACCTCAGCAGTAAATTAAGCTATCAGCATGTGTTGATACTGTATGTATAGGTTCCTAGGTACATCGGTAGGTACAAGCCTAACTGTCAGAGGCCATTCATAAGCCTAGACAAAATGTGTCTGCTGTTGCCACTCCACTGATTAACTGTCCTTCTGTAGAGCAGAGCCAATTGTGGGATCCCTGGGATGTAACCACTGTTCCCCACCCACTCTGCAAGGATTCCCTGGTGTGTTATTGAGGGGCTCCATATAATGTAATCAGGGATGTAGTTCCAAAGCATGGGTAGTACCCATGACAGGTATCTGTCACCCCAGCATTCTCCAATTATGGTTGTGGCAAGGTGTAGCTCATTACAGTGGGTGGCTCACTGTGACATGGATTCCCATAGCTGCAGCATATCCATTAAGCCTGACTTGGACATACCATTAGCAGGTATCATCCATATGTACACCAACTGAGTTACACATTTGTTTGCAGTATTGAGGAACAGCCGTAGTACACTCTACATACTAAACACCATAACACTTGTACATATCCCAGATGCCTCAGTGGTAAAGCCAGTGACTGTGTCGTTCATGGTCCCGGTTTCACGACCTGCAAGGGCTGTTATGTCATTCTGAGGTCCAGATTAAGGGATGTTGGATGCAGGTCATTAAAGCATGTTTAAGCACATGTTAGCGGGTTATGGCGGTAAGTGGCGCTTAAACATGACTACGCGGATAAGTGAAACACAGGTCTAACCTTTGCTGAATATCGTGCAGATCACGGGCAAAGCTGCCCACAACCGCTGAAATGTGCGTTATTCACCCTTGTACTACTAGTGCCTGCTCTGAGAAGTAAAAGACCACTGCCATGAGTAGAACACGCAACCATGTACACAATCTTCACAATAACCTACCACTAAGCTACCTGAGATGTACCAACGGCAGTTGTGTATTGTGACAGGTTAAAACACAAAAGGGCAGACTTTGGGAAATAGTATAAACCGCCATGTACCCAATGAAAGGTGTATTCTCTCTCTCTCTCTATATATATATATATATATATATATATATATATATATATATATATATATGGAGAGATGGGATGATAGAGATATATGTCGATATATATGGATATACATATATATGCAAATATATAGATAGGTTAACAACATCTAGACAACCATGGAGGTACATATAAATAGGATAACTACCAAATACCGAATGCTTTACACACTGATGCACGTAATCACGAGGCTTAAAGACCGAAAGACCACAGTACCGAAACACCAGAACCACGAGTACTACTATCACGATGTTAAGGGCCATTTAGTTAGTGCTTCTGGTGCTGCGGTTCAGGTAGGTACTGTGTGTAAGTGTGTTTCTGATTGCTGTAGTGTGTGTAAGTGTGTGTTCTGAGTGTGGTGTGTGTTTCCGGGGGACTGTAATGTGTGTGTGTGGGTTTGCTTTGTGTGTCTGTTTGTACTATCTCGGAGGTAGATTATTAAAGTAGGTGTGGTGTGGGGTGCGCAGCCACCCACATGGGGGTGTATGGGGGCATGCCCACCTGCCCATACGTAGTGTAGGATGGTTTGTTTGGATGTGATGGGTAGCAGTGTGTCTGTGTGTGCATGTGTGTGTTCTGTGTTTGTGTTACTTTCGCAAGTTTGACTGTCGTGAGTTTGAGTGCTTGGTATTGTGGGGTTTGGGAGTCTGGGAACAGTAATGTGGTCGTTGGAATTGTGTGCGTTCCTGAATTCATGGGTATCCCGTATACAGTGGTTGAAGTCTTCAAATATGTGTATAACATGGACCATAGCAATCACACATTCCGCCACGAACCACGTTATGAACAAAGGATATGGAGAGTATATGCCTATACACTATTACAAATATGTGCTATGGACATGAGCCAAAGATAGGGTTACCACCTGTCCCACCTTGCGAGGGACAGTCCCTCTATGTGCGGTAGTGTCCTGACCAAAATGAGTACAAATACTAATGTCCTACAATCTCGAGACATTTGGCATGTTCCATATTTAATGTAATTGTTGCATAAAACAGTCATGTCTGTATCTAAAATACCTACATGTAACAAGAAACAGGATAAGCAAGTAAACTGTTACAAGAATAAGCTTTTATATAGGCATATATGTAAAGTTCTATACTTTGTACTGGCCGTGGATATGTGTCGGCCTCTAAAATTCGATATGTGTCCTGCAAATGTCCCACTATAGCCATTTGAAAAGGTGGCAACCCTAGCCAAAGAGGTTCAGTCACCAACACAACTCCAATGAGTGCAAATATCTGTGACAGAAATACACGAGACAGCTTTCATGTAGCGACACTTCATTACATACCAATGTATTTCCGGAGGGACTGAAGGATCAACATCACCTGCATGCTATATAGGAACCAATTAACAATGGCTTAATGAATCAGCCTACAATTACCAAAGTATTAGTCCACTAAAGGATAGGTCTTCAAATAGGGAAGGAGCCCTCACACACATATCGAATATGTATAAATGCAGTTCCTACACACCTGCACCTGCTATGTACACCCACCTACATCTCCCCCACACCCGAAACAATTGCAATACATACTGTAATAACATCACAAACATCCACTCATTCTATGACATCTGCAGAAGCCTTAACATACCTTGTCAGAAACACACTAAAATGGTTCTATGTGAAATAGTTGCTGTTGTACAATGGAACAGCCGCCGATGTTACAGGGTTTGGTTGCAATAATCCCATTTCAGACGGCTGTGCATACACCAGGAAGTGTTACCAATTACTGATTAACAGTACAGTATGATACACATGTACAGCATACCAAAGATGTCAGATGAGCACAGTTCAAAACACCTAACGTTCTATGCTTAGCCACACAGCCTTGAGCTGCCCAAATATCCTTGCCAGACCTAAACATTTGCAGATGTATCAGGTACAAACCCTGCATAAGTAGCAATGTTCAGAAATATAACAGCTAGACTCACATGTAGAACTACATCCTCTAGCTGTTACACACAATCCACGGGGGCCATGAAGTTAATATATCTCTGTGTGTCTCCATATAGCTGTTGCAATTCATCACAAACAACACATCCAGGCAGTCTTCCTCGAAGGTAGGGAAAAGGGACAATGTCCAAGTGGAGTATTCAATTATACACCACTGTTGCCATGTTATTGGCTAATGGAGTATCTGCACAGCTGATGTGCATGTAATCATCTACTCCGGAACACTAATTGGTGGCAGGATACCACATGTTACTGATATCCAAGTATAAAAGGATGGCTTGTCATACATTCAAACCGTCTGTACATACCAGCAAAACGTTACAACGAAGATTGCAACACAAACCGAATAGGATTTAAATTACCGTCAACGACAACTCGGTTTACTAATAAGGTATGTAGAACACTCAGTATGTCAGTGTATGTAGTACCTGTTCTGTAATAATTAAAGTGTACGCAATGCATATAGTGGGAAAAGGTATCTTGTAGTGATGTATTGTTGAGCATAGTAACACTCGTAGAAATTATGTGTGTATTGCTGCAGGCCACAAGGTAAGCACCTCATACACCACAAGGGATGCTATATAAGGACTTTGAACACAACAATTCCACTCCAGCCGCTGTCAGTGGCAGGGTTGGTCCAACAAGTACGTGCCATAACAGGGGATATTATATGTTGATATACTGTAACAATAGGCATATGTATGGGCGTATAACTGAGAATAACATGTCTAAGTTGGTCCTGATGTGCAATTATGATTTGCATTGTAGGATATTGTGCCAAAAACTGTGTAATGTACAGTATTGTAGGTAGATATGTCTAACATTTTACATAGCATTACTGTTATGTTAGGCAAACATCAGGTATATCTATTGGCATGTACAATACACAATAACAAGATACATATGACTTGCAGTCACCAGACAGTGTATCAGCATGATAGCTAAGTGAAATGGAAGAGCTAGTTAATTATCCATGCACAAAAGACATGTAATAGGTTCATAGGTAGGAACTATGCTGTCTGGCCAAGGCCATTCATAAGCCTAGTTACACAGTGTTTTGGCTTGCGCCATCTCCCTAGGTTAGTTTCCTGTGCCTGTGAACAGCAGAGCCATTAGTTCCACTGCAGTGATCCCTGGTGTACATGTCTGTCTCCCATCCACCCATCAAGGTATCTCTTGAAGATAGTGAGGGTCCCTGCCTGATGTACATAGGAATCATGTTCCAAAGCATGGTGAGTGTCCGGGTCAGGAATGTATCCCTCCAGCATGTCCTAGTCATTGTTGCATTTAGGTACATATCCCAGAGCATGTGGCTCTCTGGGGCTTTTGCTTATGTGGAGCATATCCATCAATACTGTTTTGGACATGGGCCATGTATGTCCAGCAGAGATCACCTCTGAGTATGCGGTATGCAAACGAGTACAGTTGGAGTTTCTGTAGTTGGGCTGCATATGTCATCCTTCGGAGGTCAGTATTCCTCTTGGTGTGGTAATGTTGTGGTGTTTCAAGCTGTTCCTGCTGTCTCGTAAGGTACATCCCAAATGGGGTGTTGTACCCTTTAATGTGTTTCATAAGTTATGAGTAGAGAGGCACAATGGCTGCCTTTGTTCTGGATACAAACTCATTAGAGATTGGGGGGGCCACGTAGAAGGATAGCCACACCACCTTGCCAATATGGTTATCAAAGGCGTGAATGCTATTTACTTGGATTCTAAGGTCCCTTATTACGTCTTATGTAGGGGACTACCACCTATGTGATAGTCCGCGGGTGATTGGTGTAATCCAAAGGGGATGTCTATGCACCTTGTGGCATGCAGCTTGAGGCCATGTTATTGACACCAGGTATCAGTCTCAGTGACACCCTTATGGAGGGTGTCTGTATCAGCTGGGGAATCAATCATGGCCCCTAGTTTGCAGTCGTCTGCAAACCTTTTCAGCCTAAGTCCTCCTCTGCTAGCCTGTACCTCAGAGAAGCATATACCGAACATGAGGGGTTCTATGACCGAGCCCTGGGGGACGCCAATTGTAACTGTTTTACAGTAGGACCTAGGGTATGCTACCCTCACTGTGTGGGTTCTGTCCATGAGCCACTTTGCATAACATCTCGTGACGTAGGGGTTAATGTGCAGGTGGATGTGTATGTTGATAATACCAGAATGGGGAATGGTTATTGAAAGCCTTTGAGAGGTCAAGGTAAGCTGTGTGGACCTCCTTACCCTCATCTAATACCTTGGAAACTGTCTCAAAGGAGTCCACCAGGTTTAGGAGACAAGGTCTGGCCCTAACAAATCCAAACTAGGTGGGATCAAAGGTTTGGATGCCACCAATGTCTCTGTGAATGAGATCCATGATGATGTGCTCCATAGCCTTGCAGAACAGGCTAGTCAGGCGTATAGGGCAATAGTTCCCATGGTCCGTTGTGGTGCCACCTTTGTGGAGTGGGATAACTGTTGCTGTCCGCCATTCAAGGGCCACAATGCCTGATGCAAGGCTATTATTGAATATGGTGCCTAAGTGGGGAGCCAGTTCGTTCTGAAGTTCGTGGAAAACGCAGCCTAGGATGTTGTACGGTCCCATGGATGCTGTGTTCCTGGCTTTAGAGAGTGCAGGTTTGAACTGCGTAGTTGTGATTGCAGGGACTCTGCATCATTCCTGTATAGATATGGGCCCTTTAGTGTGTGAGAGGGGTGTAAAGTTAGCACTGAACCTATCTGCCATGATGTTGCCAATATCAGTCGGTTCTGTAATGTTCGTGCCTTACTGCTGTATGTCAGAGCAGATGTGGGTATTGCCATCGAGACTAGTGACATACCTCTAGAATGCTTTGTGTATTAGTCATGGTTATGTTTATGTAGCTAGCTTTGGAGGATGTTATATGGGATCTCAGATTCTTACTGAGGCTGACCATGGAGCTCCTCCACTCATGGGATTGTACTCTCATTTGCAACAGTCTCTTCCTTCTGTTGTACATTATGTCCATGGCAGTGGACCACCAGAGTGGCTTCCTTTTTCTGGAGGGTAGCATTATGGTTCTGTTTGGGATAGCACGATCCATGCAGTCGTGTAAGTGCTAATAAAGTGCATTTGTGTATGATTCAGAGGTTGTAACTGTATTGTCCATCTGCATGGGTGTCATGACGTTTACTACTGCTGTCATAAGAAGCCTGAAGTTGGCTTTGTAGAAATATTGTACTGTGGTTTCCGTAAAGGGTGTGGTGCCGGGATGTGGATAACAAGGGTGATTAGCATACGTTCGGATCTGACCAACGAGGAGATAACCCCAGGTGTGGAACACCAGTCACACATGTTGGTAATGACCAGGTCTAGGATATTGTTGCCCCTGGTGGTGGTGTGGATAGGTTGATCCAGGCTATTTGAGTTTATGAATCCCAGAAAGTGTTGGCCTAATGTGTCTGTACATGAGTAGGTATTCCAATTAATGGTGGGGTAGTGTCAGTCTAACATTAGTAGTGTGTTTGGTTGAACCCTAATTTCCAGTACACCAAGAAGAGAGGACTGCTAACTTTGGGGTATGGTGGGGGATCTGTAGCAAGCTACAATTTGTATAGCAGTTATGGCCAAAGTTAGTTGCACTTGGACAACCTCTGATGCATTGTGCTAAGCAACTAGCCTGGAAGTGTGGCTATCCTTAGGAAATATGGACACACCTCTGCCGTGGGTGTTCCGGTCCTGGTTACATGACTGAAAGGTGTGGTATGAGTAATAGCCTGGTTGTGCAGGGGTGCTCTCAGGAGCCTAGAATCAGGTCCCAGGCACTGCACAGATATCAAAGTGGTCCATTACAAGGAGAGCCTTGGGTGAGTGCGTTTGAGATTAAGACGTCAAGCACTGAGTAGCATTATACTCAGGTTTTGCTTGCCTGTTCCTGTTATGGTGGTGAATATGTTATTTGAACTGTGCCTAAAACAGGCACTATAGGAGCAGCAAGAGCCTTAGCCATTATCTGGAATCCCAGGGCTGACAGGTGCAGGCCATCTGTGCCAAAGCATCATGTTCTGTCGACCATGTCATTCAAAGCAGACAGATACTGGATACCCTTGGAATGACACCAGAAGCATAGCCAATTGTTGAAGTAAATCATTTTGTCCTTGTACTGCATGATCAGTATGGACAATGGCAGAATGCTACTCAGGGCTAGGGCGATACCTGTCTGGGCTACAATATTGGGAGAGCTATTCCATGTCTCTTTACGTGTAGTCTAGGAAGGTACATCTCAGGGCATTCACACTAACATGGACAATGACACAGTCATATTGTACCTGTTGACGAGTGACCTGAGTGCATAGGTTATGTTGCGGATCCTGTTACCCGACAGGCAGCTGACAGTAACTATCTCCTTGTGTAGCCTGGTGAGTAGGACATCAGTGTGACCGCCTATAGAGTCACCTATGACTAGTGTGTTGGGTACGTTATTTTGCCCTTCTGGCTGTGGTTGATGGGCACACTAAGTCTGTGGGCTATAAGTCATTGTGTTGTGTTGGGGGATGGCGGTTGCCAGCATTTCTGCTTTGGAGTTCTCTAGACAGAGTAGTATTGAGAGGCTCCGCAAATGTTATTGTGTTACTATGTGTGGCCTGTGGTGATGGAGATTTAGTGAGACTATGTGATGAGTGTGGTGTGGTGCAAATCTTCAACTTCCCCACATGATTGTCAAGTTCAGTCTGGGTTGGAGAGAGCTTTACCTCCAGCATGGCTAGATAAGTGCATCTCCCACAGGTTGTAGTGTTGGATGTTAGGAGGAGAGTGTTGACTGTGTACACGAGACAATTTCTATATTGCCTCAAGATGCCCATATTCATCATATAGACAGGTGAGAACACTGGGAATTGACACCTGGACATGCCTGAATATGTAACTATTTCCTTCTAGGTAAGTGAGGAAAGTGTGTACAAGAGCTGTTTTACTCTAAGCAAGCGGGAAATGTATGTACAAACACTGTTTACCAGGTAATGAGGAGGATTGAGTGTTATAGTAATTAGTAGCTCATGTAGTGCTTACATGTTCTGAACAAGTGCTGAGCATGAATAAGCAATACAGATAGGGTGTTGGATAACAAACACACTTGCCCCCCAACAGGTATACAATCATATATCCATGTATACTACAAAGCCCCTGTAACCATAACTATGATGGTACAAGGTGCACTCAGGCTGCATGGGACCTGACCACATCCCTGGTTGTATCATACACATAGGGCAAAACAGTTTGCTCTACACATACACATCATGTAAAACATAGCTTCATGTCAGTCTGTGAAAACACTGAATGGTGCACACCAACAGTTATCACAACCCACAAAGTGGAGACACCACTCATAATGCTGAATCTGGTCTGAAAGGCCATGAATCTTAATCAACTTATATGTTGTCAGTAGTACAGATGTAGATGACAGTAAGGATGATTTCACACTGCATATCATACCTGTGACAGGTCAAAGGACATCATCACCCATACTGTGTTCCACCTACACTCAGTATACTAGATGTACATTTGTATGTCACAGAAGTGTTCTGCCAGTGGACTGTTGACAGAACCAACACAACAGAAGGTGTCTGATTAATAAGTGCATATCACACCAGTGCCAGCTATGGTAAGACACGGTTAATTCATTGTACTCCCCCTCATTGTAGACCATACCACACAGACAAATGGAAGGCATCTGCCTATGTAAGTATGTGAATGGCTATGACCTAGGAGCAATAGCTGACTCAGTGTTGTGGACAACATACAGAAGGGGCTTTGTGGGTGAGGTGTGTGACATATGTGTACAATCTGACAGCTGCATATTGCATTGTCACCGCTAGGTTAATAACCCTGTACCCATGAAATACTACCTAGGCAGCGGTCAACATACCGGACAGTGTGTGTAAGGGATGCTGCTGTGCAGTTTTCCTCCCTGAGATAGCGACGTCACCACACCTTTTAGGTAGTTGTAAGTGGCAACCCTAGTCATGACAGGGTGCCATCCATGAATACAGAGATCATTGTTCAGCAATACTCATCACTCAAGTGACTTATATTGGATCACATATCACCTTTAAGGGGTATTGGTCATGTTTGGATGGCCGACACCAGCTTTGACAATCCTCATCTCCACTATGTAGCATGATGCCTACCCTGCATAAAGCCAAGTCCAAAACTGTGATGTTGGACATGCTACACGTACATATCCTGATCTCAAATACATACGTCATGGACATCCACCTTCCTAGTATAAGGATCGCCACATGTTGGACAGATCCTTGTGCCCTACACGTGCCATACGATGCATCCTGCGCAGCAAAGCTGCACATTTCCCCTCTGTCAGACATGGTGTGATGACTGAATAGATGTATCTTTAACCATGTGGATCAGTTATGTGGCACTGCTTCACCTTGCCCTGTAAACGCGGCTGTCGGCTACAGCTAGGTAACCTTACATCCTAGGCTCATACATGGCCCAGGGCATACAGACTACTAGATTACCTTGGCTGTACATGCTATAGTTGATAACCATCCCTACAAATACCATCAGGCTAGCCAGTGTCCCATGTGTGTCACATGTGCAACACAGGCGATACGTGGCAGGATGTTGAACTGCTGTACAGTGCCGTGTAGATGTATATGGCAAAATACATGCATGTAAAACCTTCCTTGTGCATATCTGCAGTGTCACAGGTCATGTCCGTTAAGGCAGTGTATGTGTTGATATGTGTCATATACACAACATCAAGGTCGACCACATTAATGTGGACACATCCAGGCATGTGCTGATAGGTAAGAACACCAGTACAGGCAAACAGACATGCCCACATCAAGACAGCATCCACATGGAGTATGAGCAATGTAATCAGGTGATACACACATATATGGTGATAATATCCAATCAGTGGTGTCAGTGTCATGAAGATTTGCAAAGACAACTGTTTATATGCAATAAATGTGATACACATGTATGTGCAGCTGTATCTCTGTGCATCTCTGAGATACTGTGACCTGTCTCCATCATTATGTCTTCCAGGTATGCCACATGCAAGGCTACCAGCCTATACATGCTTGGAGGATGAGGCCCTCATACCTTACCTACAAGACAACTATGATGTCCTGTTTAGTCATGTGCCACAGGATGCACAGCAGCGGGATGACCTGTGGCAGGAACTTCGCAGGAGGGTTAATGATGTGGGTGGCCATAACTGCACATACCAGCAGGTGCGCAGACACTGTTCAGACCTAATCAGAAGAGCGAAACAGCGTGCGAATGCAATCACCAGAGAACAAGGTGCAACAGGTGGTGGGCCACCAACCCAGCCCCCACTCACACGTACTGAGGAGCTACTGGCCAACCTGGGGACACCGGCAGAACAGCATCCACAAGACCTAGCTGACATTGTGGAGGTGGGTGTCTCTCAACCACCGAGCCTGGAGTTGCCTGGTAAGTCACTACTGCACATATAACTATTATATCCCATATAGTTGCATATGTCACTGTACAATATGCAATGTAACATCATATGCAAGACATGTATACACACATGCTGCATACTATAGTATGCTACTCTGTGTATGCACACATGTGCATAGTCCATAGTATATCCTATTGTACTGGCGAATGTGTTAACATGCACATTGCACCCTGTAGCTGTCATACAGGCATGGATATGATCATACTGCCGTGTCACCTCTATATAGGTACCTCTGGCGTTCCGCTAAGACAGCAGCCCGTTGCAGGTGAGACAGTTATAGGTTCATAGGTTCATACTAGGCTATCTGCCCGAGGGCATTTATAAGCCTAGCCCATAGTTTTGTGGCTTACGCCACCCCTTTAGTATGGGGGACTATACCCATTATTTTGCTGTGCCTCTGTCTAGCAGTGACACTGAGGTAATCCCTGGAGTATATCTGCGATCTCCCATCCATTGGTCAAGATTTCTCTTGAACAAGGCCAGCGAGGTGCTCTGCCTCACATATACCGGGATTTTGTTCCACAGCATAGGGAGTCTTTGGGTGATGAATCTATCCCTCCAGCACGTCCTATTAATAGCCGTGTCGAGGTTTAAGTCTCCCACCCTTGTGGCTCTGACGGATCTAGATTTTTGAGGTGAAGCATATTCATCAAATCTGGGTTTGACATGGCCTTGTATGTCAGGCAAAGGTCACCTCTGAGCAAGCGGTGGCGACTGAATAGAGCTGGAGTTCTTTCAGTCGGGCAGCATAGGACAGATTATTGAGACCCTTTATCCTTTTGGTGAGGAACTTTGTGGCCTCTCCAGCTGCTGCAAGTGTCGGGTCAGATACATTCCGAATGGGGCATTGTACTCAATCATTGGTCTGATGAGTGATGAGTATAGGGAAACTATGACCTCCCTTGATCTAGATGTGAATCCCTTCATGATAAGGTGGGCAATGTAGAAGGTCTTCCTAACTACTTTAGCTACATGGGTGTTGAATGACAGGCTACTGTCAACCTGGGTCCCCAGGTCCCTGATAACTTCTTCTGTGCTCAGAGAATTACCACCTATATGGTAGCTAGGGGTAACCTTGTTTTTCCCGAAGGGTATGACTATGCATTTTTTGGCATTTAACTTTAGGCCATGGCTCTGGCACCAATCATAAGGTTTCTGTGAGACCCTTCTGAAGGATATCTGTGTCAGATGTGTTTTACTCTGGCCCAGTTTGCAGTCATCTGCAAACTTTGTCAGCCATAACCCTCCTGTGTTTGCTTGTACTTTGGAAAAGTAGATGCCAAACAAGAGTGGGCCCAGGACTGAGCCCTGTGGGACACCACTTGTGACAGGCTTTGAGTCTGACATGGCGCCAGCAATTCTGACCCTGTGGGTTCTGTCACTCAGCCAGTTTGCAACCCATCTTGTGATGTATGGGTTAACATTTAAGCTGATGAGTTTTTCAATGATACCAGTGGGGTATTGTATCGAAGGCCTTCGCCAGATCGAGGTAGGCTGTGTGGACTGCCTTTCCCTCATCAATGGCTTTGGTGACTGTTTCGAAAAAGTCAACCAAGTTTAAAAGGCATGATCTGCCTTTGACAAAGCCAAACTGGGTTGGATCCAAAGTCTGCAAATTCCCTATGTCTTTATTTATGAGGTCCATTATGATCCTCTCCATGGCTTTGCAGATAAGGCTTGTCAAGCTAATGGGCGGTAATTTCCAGGGTCTGTGGAGGCACCGCCTTTGTGAAGTGGGACCACAGTCGCAGTGCGCCACTCCTGGGTACGTCCAGAGGTGAGACTATGATTAAACAGCTGTCCTAGCTGTGGGTTTAATTCCTCGTTGAGTTCGTGGAGCACACAGCCTGGGACACCATCAGGTCCCATGGATGCTGTGTTTTTTGCTTTGGAGAGAGCAGTTCTTACTTGGGCGTTTGAGATGTTTGGGGGGCTGCAACCATTTGGTATAGATATCTCTCCTTTTGGGGGGGAGAAGTTTGCACTGAACCTGTCAGCCAGTATGTTGGCAATGTCTGTAGGATCAGTAATCTTCACATCATTTTGAACTAGTTCTGAGCATATCTGGGAGTTTCCTCCCAGGTTTCTAACATAGCTAAAGAAGGCCTTATGATTGTCTTTTGAGCCTTTAGCTATTTTTCTCTCAAAATTTGCTTTGGATGATTTTATGAGAGCTCTTAGTTTTTTACTTATAGTGATCAAAGGTGTCTTACCTTTTAAGGATTTTGCTCTATCTTGTAGTAGCTTCCTCCTTTTGTTGTAGAGTTTGTTTATGGCTGGGGTCCACCAGACTGGACGCTTGCCCTTGGTACAAAGAGTCTTTGTTTTGCTTGGGATTGCCTTATCCATGCAGTCCTGCAGGTGCTGGTAGAAGGCATTTGTAAGTGATTCAGCGGCTTGAGTACTGTTTTCCGCCGGCTCGGGGCCTTAAAGGAGACCACACTAGTCTTTAGAAGTGTGAAGTCGGCTTCGAAGTTTTTACTGTGGTCTTTTTATTTCAGGTGGGGGTGGGATGAGGACCTCCAGCAAGATTAGTTGTGATCTGATCTCACCAGTGAGGGTATACTTCGGTGTTGAACATTGTGCTCCCATGTTCGTGATGATGAGATCAAGTATGTTTTCTCCTCTTGTGGGGATGGTGACTAGTTGTTCCATGGCATTTGAGTTTATGAATTCCAGGAACTTTTGGGCTAGGGTGTTTGGGCTTGAGTAGTGTTCCCAGTCTATATTAGGGTAATTGAAGTCACCTAGTATGATGGTGTTTGGAGATACATTTATCCCTCCAGTGTTTTCAGGAAGCCATGTGAGGTTCCTGAGTTTGTGAGGGTGGCCTGTAACATGCTACAATTTGCAGAGCAGTCTTGCCTATGGTTAATTGCACCTGGATGGTCTCCAATGCATCGTGCGTTGCCACCAGTCTTGAGGTGTGGGTGTCCTTGATGAATATGGATACCCCCCTCCTTTCTTGGTATTGTCCGGATTTTGGGGCCGGAACGCACGATATGAGGTAAAACCTGTTAGTGCTGGGGTGCTCTCAGGAGCCTTGAACCAGGTTTCTGTCACAGCACAGACATCAATGTTCTCCATACTGAGAAGGGCCTCGAGTGTGTGCATTTTGAGATTTAGACTTCTGGCATTGAGCAGCATTACCCTTAGTTTTTTCCTTTTTGTGTTCTAGGGTGGTAGGTTTAGAATTTGAGCCTTGCCTAAAAAGGCACTATGGGGTGGCAGAGCCTTTGCCAATATCCGAATCCCAGGGTGACAGGTGCAAGCCGTCCCTTGCGAAGCAGCGTGGCTTGTCCAGCATGTCATCCCAGGCAGACAGACATTGGATCCCCTTTGAATGACACCAGAGGTTAAGCCAATTGTTAAAGCTGATCATCTTATCTCTGTATTGTGGCATCATTCTTGGTGAAGGTAGGATACTGCTCAAGGTCAGAGTCATACCTGCCTGGGCTACATAATCAGAGAGCTCCTCAATGTCTCTTTTCATGTAGTCCAAGGAGGTGCGCCTCAGGTCGTTTACACCAGCGTGGACAATGACTGAGTCGATTTGTACCTGCTGTTGAGAGACCTGAGTGCTTGCGTTATGTGGCGGATTCTAGCCCGACAGGCAGCTTACTGTAACTCTCTCCTTACTCAGTCTGGTGAGCGGGACGTCAGTGTGTCTGACTATGGAGTCACCAATGACTAGTGTGTCTGGCATTGTGTTTGGCCTTAAGGGCTGTGACTGTTTGACACTCTGACTGTGAGGTCTATGTGTTGCAGGTGTTGTGTTCTGAGGTGGTGGTTGTTTGGGTGTCTGCTTTGGTGGCCTCTGCTGTTTTGGTAGATTTTTGATCAGAGCCTCCGAGTATGTCTTTGTGTGTTTATGTGTATGATTTGAGGTTGTGATGGTACTATGTGTGACTGGGTCTATAGTGTGTGTGGTAACCTTCTCCTCCTGTCTGGTCTTGCCAGTCCAAAGTTGAGAGAGCTCAGCCTCCAGTTTGGCCGTATAGTTGCATCTCTCGCATGTATTTGTGTTTTGTGGGAGGAGGAGAGGGTTGTCTGTGTACATGAGGCAATTGTAACATTGCCTCAATATTCCCAGGTTCACCAGCTGAGCAGGAGAGGCTACAAGCAACTGATCCCTCGACATGCTAGAAGGAATAGACAAAAAAACTTTAAAAAGAGATTCCGGGGATGTGGGTGTCCGAGAAATGGGGTTTGCCTTTTTGGGGTACTATCTATAACAAGAGTGCTGTATCTCGGTGATAAGTACTGTAGGAACAAGTGCTAGGTTTGACAGATACAGAATAGGCTACTCGAGTCAGGTAGAGATGATCTTTTAGTTATAGGATATGCTGGTTAGATCAGTAGTATAGTTCGAGGAAGGTAGTTTTAAGGAAAATTTGAAGAGTAGACTTTAGGTAGCCTAATAGTTTAAATCTGTAACCGGCGCTGCCCTAGTGTACAGCGGTAGCAGCTCCATCGCTAAATCACGCAAGCAGCGTTTAGCGTTTTTTATATCAGGGGCTGAAAGAAGCTAGGAACTGGCCCAAAACGACCAATAAACTACAAGTTGCTGGCTGAAACCTCACAAAACTGGACCAACAGGCAGCTCAATGCTTCCCACTCCCACTGGTAAGCAGGGAACTTCCTCTCTTCCAAATTAGGTAAAGAATCAGTAACAGGAACTGCAAACAAAGTCCAGGGATCAGCAAGCTCTGAAACTGGACTATTCTAGCTCAGTAAGGCTGGAAAACAAGAGATATATTTTTTTTTTTTTTCAGAAAACAAGCAGAAACAGATACAGTAAACACTTATAAATGCTATAAATCGGCTATCACAGCCTACACAAACAATTTGCAACAGTTACAGATTTTAAAAGTAACAAACTGAGAAACAAGTGCAATAACAGAATAAATGCAGAATAAACAATAACAATGTATCAGCAAGCAGGCGAAATACAGTTGCTAGATAAATAGAAGTGGAAAGCCACAAAAAATATACTTAAATCAGGTAAAGTCGCTTTTTTAGCTCTCTGAAGCTTGGATTACTCTGCTGGCCACCACGAGGATCTGTGCTGAGTAGGTACAAGCTAAAAAACGTGCGTTTAGTGTGTTTTATATCAGGAAGCTGAAAGAAGCTAGGAACTGGCCCAAAACGACCAATAAACTACAAGTTGCTGGCTGAAACCTCACAAAACTGGACCAACAGGCAGCTCAATGCTTCCCACTCCCACTGGTAAGCAAGGGAACTTCCTCTCTTCCAAATTAGGTAAAGAATCAGTAACAGGAACTGCAAACAAAGTCCAGGGATCAGCAAGCTCTGAAACTGGACTATTCTAGCTCAGTAAGGCGGGAAAACAAGAGATATTTTTTTTTTTTTCAGAAAACAAGCAGAAACAGATACAGTAAACACTTATAAATGCTATAAATCGGCTATCACAGCCTACACAAACAATTTGCAACAGTTACAGATTTTAAAAGTAACAAACTGAGAAACAAGTGCAATAACAGAATAAATGCAGAATAAACAATAACAATGTATCAGCAAGCAGGCGAAATACAGTTGCTAGATAAATAGAAGTGGAAAGCCACAAAAAATATACTTAAATCAGGTAAAGTCACTTTTTTAGCTCTCTGAAGCTTGGATTACTCTGCTGGCCACCACGAGGATCTGTGCTGAGTAGGTACAAGCTAAAAAACGCGCGTTTAGCGTGTTTTATATCAGGGGGCTGAAAGAAGCTAGGAACTGGCCCAAAACGACCAATAAACTACAAGTTGCTGGCTGAAACCTCACAAACTGGACCAACAGGCAGCTCAATGCTTCCCACTCCCACTGGTAAGCAAGGGAACTTCCTCTTCCAAATTAGGTAAAGAATCAGTAACAGGAACTGCAAACAAAGTCCAGGGATCAGCAAGCTCTGAAACTGGACTATTCTAGCTCAGTAAGGCAGGAAAACAAGAGATATTTTTTTTTTTTTTCAGAAAACAAGCAGAAACAGATACAGTAAACACTTATAAATGCTATAAATCGGCTATCACAGCCTACACAAACAATTTGCAACAGTTACAGATTTTAAAAGTAACAAACTGAGAAACAAGTGCAATAACAGAATAAATGCAGAATAAACAATAACAATGTATCAGCAAGCAGGCGAAATACAGTTGCTAGATAAATAGAAGTGGAAAGCCACAAAAATATACTTAAATCAGGTAAAGTCGCTTTTTTAGCTCTCTGAAGCTTGGATTACTCTGCTGGCCACCACGAGGATCTGTGCTGAGTAGGTACAAGCTAAAAAACGTGTTTAGCGTGTTTTATATCAGGGGGCTGAAAGAAGCTAGGAACTGGCCCAAAACGACCAATAAACTACAAGTTGCTGGCTGAAACCTCACAAAACTGGACCAACAGGCAGCTCAATGCTTCCCACTCCCACTGGTAAGCAAGGGAACTTCCTCTCTTCCAAATTAGGTAAAGAATCAGTAACAGGAACTGCAAACAAAGTCCAGGGATCAGCAAGCTCTGAAACTGGACTATTCTAGCTCAGTAAGGCGGGAAAACAAGAGATATTTTTTTTTTTTTTTTCAGAAAACAAGCAGAAACAGATACAGTAAACACTTATAAATGCTATAAATCGGCTATCACAGCCTACACAAACAATTTGCAACAGTTACAGATTTTAAAAGTAACAAACTGAGAAACAAGTGCAATAACAGAATAAATGCAGAATAAACAATAACAATGTATCAGCAAGCAGGCGAAATACAGTTGCTAGATAAATAGAAGTGGAAAGCCACAAAAATATACTTAAATCAGGTAAAGTCGCTTTTTTAGCTCTCTGAAGCTTGGATTACTCTGCTGGCCACCACGAGGATCTGTGCTGAGTAGGTACAAGCTAAAAAACGCGCGTTTAGCGTTTTTATATCAGGGGGCTGAAAGAAGCTAGGAACTGGCCCAAAACGACCAATAAACTACAAGTTGCTGGCTGAAACCTCACAAAACTGGACCAACAGGCAGCTCAATGCTTCCCACTCCCACTGGTAAGCAAGGGAACTTCCTCTCTTCCAAATTAGGTAAAGAATCAGTAACAGGAACTGCAAACAAAGTCCAGGGATCAGCAAGCTCTGAAACTGGACTATTCTAGCTCAGTAAGGCGGGAAAACAAGAGATATTTTTTTTTTTTTTCAGAAAACAAGCAGAAACAGATACAGTAAACACTTATAAATGCTATAAATCGGCTATCACAGCCTACACAAACAATTTGCAACAGTTACAGATTTTAAAAGTAACAAACTGAGAAACAAGTGCAATAACAGAATAAATGCAGAATAAACAATAACAATGTATCAGCAAGCAGGCGAAATACAGTTGCTAGATAAATAGAAGTGGAAAGCCACAAAAAATATACTTAAATCAGGTAAAGTCGCTTTTTTAGCTCTCTGAAGCTTGGATTACTCTGCTGGCCACCACGAGGATCTGTGCTGAGTAGGTACAAGCTAAAAAACGTGCGTTTAGCGTTTTTTATATCAGGGGGCTGAAAGAAGCTAGGAACTGGCCCAAAACGACCAATAAACTACAAGTTGCTGGCTGAAACCTCACAAAACTGGACCAACAGGCAGCTCAATGCTTCCCACTCCCACTGGTAAGCAAGGGAACTTCCTCTCTTCCAAATTAGGTAAAGAATCAGTAACAGGAACTGCAAACAAAGTCCAGGGATCAGCAAGCTCTGAAACTGGACTATTCTAGCTCAGTAAGGCGGAAAACAAGAGATATTTTTTTTTTTTTTTTCAGAAAACAAGCAGAAACAGATACAGTAAACACTTATAAATGCTATAAATCGGCTATCACAGCCTACACAAACAATTTGCAACAGTTACAGATTTTAAAAGTAACAAACTGAGAAACAAGTGCAATAACAGAATAAATGCAGAATAAACAATAACAATGTATCAGCAAGCAGGCGAAATACAGTTGCTAGATAAATAGAAGTGGAAAGCCACAAAAAATATACTTAAATCAGGTAAAGTCGCTTTTTTAGCTCTCTGAAGCTTGGATTACTCTGCTGGCCACCACGAGGATCTGTGCTGAGTAGGTACAAGCTAAAAAACGCGTGTTTAGCGTGTTTTATATCAGGGGGCTGAAAGAAGCTAGGAACTGGCCCAAAACGACCAATAAACTACAAGTTGCTGGCTGAAACCTCACAAAACTGGACCAACAGGCAGCTCAATGCTTCCCACTCCCACTGGTAAGCAAGGGAACTTCCTCTCTTCCAAATTAGGTAAAGAATCAGTAACAGGAACTGCAAACAAAGTCCAGGGATCAGCAAGCTCTGAAACTGGACTATTCTAGCTCAGTAAGGCGGGAAAACAAGAGATATTTTTTTTTTTCAGAAAACAAGCAGAAACAGATACAGTAAACACTTATAAATGCTATAAATCGGCTATCACAGCCTACACAAACAATTTGCAACAGTTACAGATTTTAAAAGTAACAAACTGAGAAACAAGTGCAATAACAGAATAAATGCAGAATAAACAATAACAATGTATCAGCAAGCAGGCGAAATACAGTTGCTAGATAAATAGAAGTGGAAAGCCACAAAAAATATACTTAAATCAGGTAAAGTCACTTTTTTAGCTCTCTGAAGCTTGGATTACTCTGCTGGCCACCACGAGGATCTGTGCTGAGTAGGTACAAGCTAAAAAACGCGTTTAGCGTGTTTTATATCAGGGGGCTGAAAGAAGCTAGGAACTGGCCCAAAACGACCAATAAACTACAAGTTGCTGGCTGAAACCTCACAAAACTGGACCAACAGGCAGCTCAATGCTTCCCACTCCCACTGGTAAGCAAGGGAACTTCCTCTCTTCCAAATTAGGTAAAGAATCAGTAACAGGAACTGCAAACAAAGTCCAGGGATCAGCAAGCTCTGAAACTGGACTATTCTAGCTCAGTAAGGCGGGAAAACAAGAGATATATTTTTTTTTTTTTTCAGAAAACAAGCAGAAACAGATACAGTAAACACTTATAAATGCTATAAATCGGCTATCACAGCCTACACAAACAATTTGCAACAGTTACAGATTTTAAAAGTAACAAACTGAGAAACAAGTGCAATAACAGAATAAATGCAGAATAAACAATAACAATGTATCAGCAAGCAGGCGAAATACAGTTGCTAGATAAATAGAAGTGGAAAGCCACAAACAATATACTTAAATCAGGTAAAGTCGCTTTTTTAGCTCTCTGAAGCTTGGATTACTCTGCTGGCCACCACGAGGATCTGTGCTGAGTAGGTACAAGCTAAAAAACGCACGTTTAGCGTGTTTTATATCAGGGGGCTGAAAGAAGCTAGGAACTGGCCCAAAACGACCAATAAACTACAAGTTGCTGGCTGAAACCTCACAAAACTGGACCAACAGGCAGCTCAATGCTTCCCACTCCCACTGGTAAGCAAGGGAACTTCCTCTCTTCCAAATTAGGTAAAGAATCAGTAACAGGAACTGCAAACAAAGTCCAGGGATCAGCAAGCTCTGAAACTGGACTATTCTAGCTCAGTAAGGCAGGAAAACAAGAGATATATATTTTTTTTCCAGAAAACAAGCAGAAACAGATACAGTAAACACTTATAAATGCTATAAATCGTCTATCACAGCCTACACATACAATTTGCAACAGTTACAGATTTTAAAAGTAACAAACTGAGAAACAAGTGCAATAACAGAATAAATGCAGAATAAACAATAACAATGTATCAGCAAGCAGGCGAAATACAGTTGCTAGATAAATAGAAGTGGAAAGCCACAAACAATATACTTAAATCAGGTAAAGTCGCTTTTTTAGCTCTCTGAAGCTTGGATTACTCTGCTGGCCACCACGAGGATCTGTGCTGAGTAGGTACAAGCTAAAAAACACGCGTTTAGCGTGTTTTATATCAGGGGGCTGAAAGAAGCTAGGAACTGGCCCAAAACGACCAATAAACTACAAGTTGCTGGCTGAAACCTCACAAAACTGGACCAACAGGCAGCTCAATGCTTCCCACTCCCACTGGTAAGCAAGGGAACTTCCTCTCTTCCAAATTAGGTAAAGAATCAGTAACAGGAACTGCAAACAAAGTCTAGGGATCAGCAAGCTCTGAAACTGGACTATTCTAGCTCAGTAAGGCGGGAAAACAAGAGATATATATATTTTTTTTTTCAGAAAACAAGCAGAAACAGATACAGTAAACACTTATAAATGCTATAAATCGGCTATCACAGCCTACACAAACAATTTGCAACAGTTACAGATTTTAAAAGTAACAAACTGAGAAACAAGTGCAATAACAGAATAAATGCAGAATAAACAATAACAATGTATCAGCAAGCAGGCGAAATACAGTTGCTAGATAAATAGAAGTGGAAAGCCACAAACAATATACTTAAATCAGGTAAAGTCGCTTTTTTAGCTCTCTGAGGTATCAGGCATGTTAATGCAGAGATCTATTCGCCATGTGGCCATTTAACACATGTACACATAATGTATGGTCCTGTCACAATATACAAGTCGCATCTGCAATTCATCACAATGGCTACCCATGTGCAATATTTACAAACTACGTGAAACACCGACATGAAACCTCACAAACTGTCATTGCCAGATGTGTGGACAGCTGTGCATACAACAGTGGAGGTGTTGTTCAATGTACGAACATGTACTACACATCATAACTACACATGTGGGGTACAAAAACAGTACTACACAGTGAGCTGGAGTATGGGCAGCCCACAGGATTCACCAATGTGGATTATGCCCCTGCTATGAGTGCACACATTGTGATGTGCCATCTGACATGTCCATGACATGTAGTGGGCCGGCTTCAACATTGCCTCACTATCCTGTAAAACATACCCCACATACCAAACATACAACCGTTTGTCTGCATAACCCCATGGACAGTGGAATATATGACATATATGGGTGTATGTCATATGGAACAACACAGACATGTGAGATAGACGGCCATCACAACCATTTGGCCAACACATGTTCACACATGGTCATGGAGGATGGCCAGAGACATGAAACACACAGTAGATGTGATGTGTTTGTGTGTACACCCTGTTGTACACTGGCTCCACATGGTCCAACTATAGCCTTTGTGTAATGGTTATATTGCAGACGTGCAACACTAGACATCCTACAGGCCTGTGCACAGCTTGTGGAGGTGTAACATAATTCAACCACATAAGATGTGTTGAACATCATGACTGTGTCACAGCATGACAGTAGTCACCTGTACAGCATCCACATACACAGGCAACCACATTAAGGCCACAGATACAGTACATTTGCCTTGCTGCTGTCGAACATCACTGTCAGCAGTGCACCTTGTGTGTGTGGTGCACAGATGTCATGTAGGACATGGTATATTGGCAAGTCATTTAAAATTACAGGCTGTACTGCGCAAAAAAGTCCAAATAAGCCCAACTGCAAACAATGACGCCAAAAATTTAATGCAAAGCTTTCGGGTTAACCATCCTTCATCAGTACATAAAATCATATGAATTATACCATTGTTTAAATAGGGAACCATTGTATAAGGTTTCTTTAAGATTTAATTGTTAGTTCATGATGTTAGGCTGGCTGAAACATGTGATTTTTAAATGGTGTGATTGTTTGCAGTTGGATATATTGACAAGTCTGCCATGTGTGGACATAGTTGACAGGCAGCTAAAATATGTTTGCAGATGTGCAGGAGTGTCGTCCGTATGGCCTTCGGTGACCTGTGTCACCCATTCCACATCATGGTTTAGTATGTATACACCTCAGTGATGTGGGTCACAATCCACAGTATATATGTATTGTGTATGCACACAGTCATGGCTATGCACTGTGTCTGTAATTCACACTGTATAGCAATAGAGATGCCTCATGATTCCATGCAATGGCACTGTGTCTGTATTTCACATTGTATAGCAATATAGACACCTCATAATACCCTGCAATGGGCATGCACATCTGCTAAATGTGCATTTTATCTGTAGGGCGGACAGACAACACTGCGTCTGTATTTCACATTGTATAGCAATATAGACACCTCATAATACCCTGCAATGGGCATGCACATCTGCTAAATGTGCATTTTATCTGTAGGGCGGACAGACAACACTGCAATGTGACACCATTACACCACTGTATATGTGACAGGACACCATTGTGTTAAACATGTATGCATGTCAATGCACACGTCAGCAGATTACATGTCATACTACATGTTAATGTCAAGGTCATATGCCACACATCAGGCATGTGTACTGTTAACCTGTGCTGGTCTACATGGTGTAACACAGGGATGCATGCTTACTACTATGATTTTGTGAAATACATGGCTTCTGCTATGACACATGCATGCTGTTGTGTGCAACCCAGGGATGTATGATAACTACCACTGTTATTGTCTGAGCTGCATGCTGTCTGCTGTCTTCTGTCATATCACATGCATGTTGTGTGTCTGTGTGTGTCTGTATTGTAATGTAGTCTTTGTCTGCCCTCACAGGTGATGTAGGTGCGTTACCCTCCTGCGGTCCATCTGATGTTAGTGTGCCATTGGTTGCCATTCCACCTATATCCCCCTCATCCCCGCACACAGATCTCATGCCAACAGATACCCCATCACCAGTGGCCATAGAGGAAGGACAGTTGGCATGTGGTAGCTTGGAACAGGAAAATGTGGTGGCTATGGAAGGTGTGTCTTCACACCATGGTGTCAGACAAATGACTGGAGATGGCCCACATAGGCATGTGGCCAGTGCTGCTATTAGGAGGACCTCTGGCCGACATGCCCCTGCAGGACAAAGCGCAACAGCTGGTGTCACCAGATGCATGTTTCAGGCTGTAATGGCGGCACAGGCATGTGCTGAACGGCAGAACAGAGAGGGGCACAGGCTTCAGAGGGCTGCTATCCGTTCTTTAAACAATAACATCCAGGCAATGGCAAATGCTCAACAGCAGACTGCTGAGGTTTAGGGTGACAAGGTTGGAATCCTTGACCGTGGCATGACAATCCCAGAGTGTGAGCTGTCTGTGCTGGAACATCTGGTAGGAGTGAGGCATAGGGCACGTGGACGTAGGCCAGCTATGTCACTTGGTGCAGGTCTACGTGAACGAGCTACCTCACAAGTCCAGCTTGTCTCCTTCAGGTCTAATTGCATGTGCCGGTGAGTGTCAATGTTTGCAGTTAGTGTCCCATGTGTAAATGTGGACTACTCACATGTATGTATGGCAATACCATCATGCTATTCGCAGCTTCAACATCACTGTTAGAAAGGCTGACATTCCAAAGACGTCTACACATCTACTGATCCAGGAGCATGGGAGCTGTGTACTAAGTGACAGCCATACTGGGTGACATCACAGGTACAGTTACATGGGGAAGGGAGTTTACATAGCAGTCTAGCTGATGACAAGGGTAGAGGCCAGTTGATAGCATGAGGCCTCACTGTGTAGCAGTAATACACATTCTCATTACAGGATGCAAACACACAACTACACACACACAGTAATACGCCCACACTCACAGAGTCAACGACACTGTAACACATGCACACACACTTGATAGTGTTGAGGTGAGGACCCTTGCCTATGTGGTAATCACCATTACAGTACTGTGCACCTACATGACACAACACAGAGAATACACATGTACAGGTAGTCAGTAATGCCTAAGATCGACGGCATCAACAGGGTAGTAGATTGCATCGTCTGGAGGGGGTAGGGGTCCTATCTGTTCACTATGGTAACATAAATCCTCACTCCATGGACCAGACAGCCATACATATACACACACACAAACACACACACACTGTGGAGTCCACAATTGAATGCACCTATGTCATGCACATACAGATACCTCACATGTGTGTGATATACATCCCACCTCTGCCTATGTCTTGCTTTCTACAGCAGTATGTACAGATATCTACAACAGTGTACAGGAGAGTGAGTAACAATTGGGATGTATTCCCCCATACGTGACATATATGGACAAACAAGCAAACACACATGACAGTACTGTGAATCAAACACCTGCTATCTTATGATACGTATGACAGACATGCAGCAGTATTGCCCACATTACACTGTGTACCGACACTACCTTTGGCAATTGTGCTGATATATGCACACGGGAGGTCTTAAGTGTTACAAGTGTCAAGCAGTTTACAGTCAGTGACACCCTGACCGCTGTGTAGGTTGTATGTGTTCCCCTTCAATTAACAGAACCATAGCTTAGTGTTTACACATGTTATTGTAGGACTGTTTGTGACACACCTGTGAGCTGTCCTCAGCAAACATCCATCTGCAAAGATGCCCCACCACCTAGTTATGTCCACACATCCGTCCATACCTGATGTACATCATATCGTACTGTCAGCATATCACCATATACAGTTGGCAATGATGGGGCTGCATTGCAACTGCATGTTGTAGTAAGACACACGTCACCTGCAAACATCAGCTACTGCACATGCATGGTAGCTGAAAACACACCACTACATGTACATGTGTGTAAGTCCTATATTCCTGTCATTTTGTCATGTTTGTAGGCATTACAATTGGTGGACATGTGTGATGACATACATGACACATGGACTGTTGTATGATATGATAGTTGTCATGGGTGACCAGTACAGAGGGAATGTTAACTCAGTCAACACTGATACCACACCTTATGTACTGTTAGCATTCAACAGCCATGGACCTACCTTCCATGTGCATGTGTGTAATTGCTATAGTCACCTGTCTGCACAAAGGACAGCAACAGCTATGCTATATACATATGTGTTTTGTGTGTGTGTGTGTGTGTGTGTGTGTGTGTGTGTGTGTGTGTGTCATGTACATATCCACAGCAGGTACATGTATGTCATATCCAAACATGAGGGTGTTTAGTGGTGTACAAGAGTCATCTCTTACTGCTGTATATGACCAAAGGCCCCTGTTATGTGTACATCCGACCTGGTTACGAACAGTGGTATCATTGCATTGCATAACACATGATGCAACTGT
>NC_056729.1:1858489999-1858494999 GCF_019279795.1 Protopterus annectens | reverse complement strand
GTGAGCATGTACATTTCCTCAACACACGTGAGGTGTTGACCAGCAATATGCGTCTCTTCCACCAAATGGCAGACTACCCTGGGGTAGTGGGTGCTATAGCCTGCACGCACTTACGCATCAAAGCACCACCCGGTGAACAGGGTAGGGCCTACATTAACCGCAGGGGCATCCCCTCCATCAACTACCAGGTCGTATGCGATGCCCAGGGCATTATACTGAATGTGTGTGCTGGCTGACCTGGAAGCTGTGACGATCCGATATATGGCATCTGACGCAGCTGTACCACAGCTTTGCCAATATGGACATCCCCTACGGTCACCTACTGGGGGATGCTGGGTACCCACTGGAGCCATGGCTGATGACATCCATCAGAAATACACAAACACCTGAACAACAACGCCATAATGAGGCACACGCACAGGCCAGACATATAGTAGAGCGTGTGCTTGGGATACTCAGGTCATGGTTCCAGTGTCTGGACACATCCAGTGGAGCCTTGCAGTATTCACCAGCTACATGCACCCAAATTGTTATGTTATGTGCTATGCTACACAGTATGATCCTGCGGAAACAGCTACAGCAGGAGCAGCATGGAGCAGGGCCACACAGCCCCCCATCAATGCCAAGGCCCGTACAGGCATAGAGTGACTCGGAGGAGGAATAACCTGATCCGGACCCAGTAGGCGGAAGGAGGCATGCCCAATATGACCTGGCCTTGGCAAAGAGGCAACGCATAGCATATGCACTGACACAGTAGGGACCCAGGGAATGTCACCCTCTCTGACTCGCACAGACAGTAAAATGGATGCCAAACATGACACTACCTGTGCTTAGCCATGTATAGGGAGTGCACTATGTGCATCCGACATAGGCAGCCCTCCAGCACCATCCTCAGGTCTGGCACACCCTCAAGGTAAGTCAATCAACCTACCAACTGGCAGATGTATTAGAATGCGTTGGTACCTGTAGCTATGGTATGGATGTGAGCATGCAAGGGAATTGGGTGGCCGAATGTTAAGGCAGCAGACAGTAGATGTCCACAGTGGCACCATGACATCTGTAGCACATACTGGGGTCACCATAGTAGCCAGTAGTACATAGGGTGACATAACCCACTGTGGGTAATGGGCTGAGCATCATGTATGCCCATACAGCCCACACAAGTCTCAACCAGCTGGACAGGTGTAGACCAACACAAACAAATGCTGAACTATGGCCTCTGAATGTGCCCTATGGGTAACCCCTCCCACAACCCCATACAGACAGACTACAGCAGGCCAGACAGTTGGATGTAGGTTGTGAAGGCTAGGAAGTCAGAAACGAATATGTTGGTAATTAAAGCTAAGATCTGTAGTACACCGGTATGCCTCTAGCCAGCACAATAGGTAGGTCTACACACTGACATGAAGTGCCTGATACCAGTACAGTACTAGCAAATGTGTACATGTGTCAGGTGTGCACCCCACCCAACGTACACATATAGAAACAGTCAGGTGTGCCCCCCCTCTCCTGTGTAGGAATGTAGATACCGTTGCGTGTCCCCCCGCTATGCAGAAATGTAGCAACAGTCAATGCCGCATGACCGATGGATACCCTGCGACACAGCATGCCACCTGTCAGTGTACAACGCAAAGGTCAGCACTACATTACAGACTACCTGGACATGTAGCGCATGTGATACAGCTAGCCATACTGGCCATGCTCACACACTTGACCCCATGACGGCAATGTCAGTCGACAACATACTGAATGGTCATACCGGCATGCTCACACACTTAAACACATGAAGGCCAGATCTGCAAACACCAGTGGTCCGGACATATCTGCCAGTACATTCCTATACTGCTGAATGACTGCGCTGTATGATATGTTTGTGTTACTGTCCGCTGTCTGTATATCTTCCATGGTGTATTGGTAATTCAAATTAGCTGTATGCGCAGGGTCCTGGTTCCAACCCTTGCAAAGGACATTCATTTGGTTGCAGGCAGAACATGCCCATTGGCTACAGATGGAGTAAGGCACATTAAAGCAGTTGGGAGCGGTTGTGCATGGGTTTGCGCGGTGTTAAGCACTGCTGACCTCTGGTTACAGCTTCTTACACTCGGTTAGCCTCTACATTGCTTTACCAGTGCAATACTCACATAGTGGTCGCCAAACATGCTTACAGCCACTCACTCCCGCACTTGCACATGCACCATTAGTGCTTGCATGTGTCACTCACACCCCTGGGTGGGAGCGACGACCACAATATTACCTTGAGATGCCTACTACTTCAGACTACATGACTACAGTATCGGGAATGGCTGCCCATTAGACGACGGAATGGCGTTCGACTGTACGTAATCGGCGGCCTGTCCAGTGAATTAATCATTTTATTTGTGTGTTCCTCATACAATCTGCTCTTGTCTGGCTGATACATGGGTACCGATACTCTTCAGTACAGACAAGTAATTGGCTCTTGGGAGCCACATCCATCGGCCGAGTCATGCTAGCGCATACCTACTGTAGGTTTGCCACCTTGTAAATTGGCCAAGGTGGGACTTTAGGGTTAACACCTGTCCCACTTTGCGAGGGACAGTCCCTCTTTAGGCAGTTGTGTCCTGTGGAAATAATCAAGACATAGCAAATGTCCTGATTACAGGACAATATTATATTCTACGTTTCTTTAATAGTTACACGAAACAGTTATTTTATATATGACACTTCTATACGTTATGTGAAGTAGCATAAGCAATTAAAATGTTACTAGACTAAGCTTTTATTTGTGCAAATAAGTATAATTCTGTACTATGCGCAGCTGTAGTTATGTTTCATCCTGGAAAGTCTGACATTTCTACAGAACATGTCCCACTTTGGCCATTTGGAAAGGTGGCAACCCTATAGGACCTGTATGTAGATATGTCAGATTTTGAAGGGCAACACATACCCACAGCCAGTAGACAGGAGAGTACTTCACTGATTTTCCTAAATAAAAGTTTATTCTTGTAGCATTATAGTTGCTTATACTGTTTCTTATAACATATATGTGTTTCAGATACAAAATAATTGTTTTATGCAACTACTACAGACAATTTAGGAATTCTTTGCCCTAAATCACAGGACATTTGCCATAAGAAAATTTATTTTGCGGGACACACCTGCCCAAAGGGTAGTGTACCCTGCAAAGGTGGACAGGTGTTAACCCCAGCCTATTATTCTATCATCTTTCTAAGTTAGTCGGAAGAATATGCACTTTCTGTCACTAGCAGACTTCTCATAGGAATGGAGAAGAGTGATCACTGAATCAGGGACACTGCATAACACCCTCAGGGACACATTTCGATGCTTGGTGCTATTACACTGACACATTGACAGTCCCAGAGCATATGTATTCATACACATTATTGTCTGAGGTACATGCTGCTTATGACTCTTACGTGTTGTCATTATTCATTACGTGTATTCCGCAACCTGTCCTAATATTACTAGTGCTAGCAGGGTTTAGTTGGGACTGTGTTAGATTCTGATTCGTAATCATGGACATCCATGGTAATCGAGGACAGGTCAATGATATGGTCCCTATGTGTTCCCCCAATGATTTACGGACTATCCAGTAGATGTGCTCTTAAGGTTTGGGAGGTATGGGCATCTGCTATACCCACATCAGAATATTACTTAAACCCACGGGGCGGTCCTAATAAGTCTCTGCCAGCCAACACCTGCACACCTAGGCCCATAATCACATACCCATGGTTCCCCTACCTGACACTCCTCTACAACACTCATCCTTACTGTGAGCGCAGGTGGGGTATGAACACACCCCTACACACTGCCCACTCTCCCCGTGTCGGGACACATGTCGCACGTTTTGTCAACCCATGTGATATCAGGCTTGCACAACCTACTGTTCCGTGTACAGATACATCCTGGTCGGATCAATCATTACTGGGCATGCCTAGAACAGAATTTTTGGTGTCCCACAAGGGACATTGCTGTCCATGTTTAAAGTGTAGACCTTGTAGATCTCTCCCACTGGTAGTTTGCTGCCGGTGGTCTGGGAAGCAGTGGTGTATTTACCTTTATTGTGTGTCTGTATGTCTCACTGTCCTAGCTGGGGGTTGGGAGGTAGACGTTTGTTTATTGGACCTCCCAACAACATATGCCCAGTCTGAACATATGTTACCCGTAACTGCTGTAACATAACCTAGGCATATACATGTGTATATCTAATGTAACATATATATATCTATGTACATTGATATATACAGATATATCTGCATATGTACGCATACATGTATATTCATATCCTGCTGTGTATGTGTATATATATATATATATATATATATATATATATATATATATATTTGTGTGTGTGTGTTGTGTGTGTGTATATATATATATATATATATATATATATATATATATATATATATATATATATATATGAATATATACATCTGTGTGTCTGTAGACCAATAGATTCCCCGCTCATACGCACTTCCACATGTGTAATGGTGTTTATATATGCTTCACCAGCATACTAGTGCCTTATTCATTGTGACACCGACACTTCACTCCAGTTATCTTGTAACTGGTATTTTGCACGTGATACAGCAGACAGATGTCGCAATATGTTAATGTACGGATTACCGATGGTAATTGGAATGTGATACTGTGTGATTACACACGTCCCTCTTCTGTACAGCCTATTAGTCCATCTACTGTCGATGTTTGTATGTGCACATTCATATTATTTATGTCAACAAATGGAATACGTGTGTTACAGAGAATGTACTGCAACATATTGTTGTCTGCATGTGTGTATGCATTTATACCTATTACGAACTAGCTGACCTCCACGGGGCGGTCCATAAGAATCAGCCTAGCCAACACTGGCATGCCTGGATCCATAATTGCATACCCATAGTTCCTCCACCCCACCCGTGTTGAATTTACATGCATAACATCCATTATCCACTTGTTATCGCAGCCATAACACACCTTTAGACATTGCCCTCTCC
>NC_056729.1:1858472499-1858484999 GCF_019279795.1 Protopterus annectens | reverse complement strand
ACAACATTTAGTCTAAATTCAAGATTTGACATAAATAATGAAAGAAAATTTAAATAATCTCATACATAAAAACGTGCACTAACCTGTAGCGTCCTTCAGTAGGCTTGTAACCAGAATGTCTTACTCGAGCCATGTTTCTGTGTGAAGCGGACCGTTGTTTCAATTCAGCTAACAGGAAAACCTACCCAATATCAGAGCGCTAAAACATGATCATAATCACAGCTACATACAGCACCAGGAGGTGAAGCGACATCTCCGGTTTCACAACCCCTCAGCAAAACTAATTCAAAACTTATTGTCACTATCCACAAAAGGAAAACACAATAGTGTATAACAAATACTGAACTAATAAGCCACACTAAAACCTTCAATAGTAACTACGTCTTCTCAGTTGAACTAAAATCCTTCCGAGCAAAGCAAAAAGAACATGGTAAACCTCCTAGAAAACCAGGCTCCCAAGCAATCAGTGAAAAAATTAGCCACTTAGCAATGTAAATAACACTCCTCCATTAACACAAACATACACTGAAATTACTGCACACTGAGAATACAAGAAAACTAACAAACTGTAAAAAAAGTAAACCTGTAATACAAAGATTTACACTATATAAACCATGCAACACAGAAACAAGACATACTTCAAACACATACTGTCCACTTAAATTTCTCTAGTAATGAAACCAAACACGAGATGTCATCAATAACACACAGTTTAAATCTGAATCTCCCAAACATAAGAATGTTTACTTACTTTTAACATACAAGTGTGTAGTCTAAACAAGTCCCATTAATTCGTCAAGCAGCCATCGCCTACAAAGCTGTCTGTTTCACCAAATGGCTTGCACAGCCTCTACAGAGCATCTTAAACAGCAGAATATAGCCATTATCTGTAAAACTCACTCCAAAATTGAAGTCACCTATAGCAAATTGTGATAGTCGTTTATAATCCCACTGTCACTGAATACAAAAAGTATTTTTTTTTAAAATAGCAATCTCATAAAAAAGGCCACACTAACCTCTTGTCCAACCATCCTTGTAAGTTCCACAACAGAGCAGAATTCTGTAGAAAGTGACACACATAACATTTCATAAAACAGCATACTCATCCCCACACAATTAAGCCAAGCCTCGTCTCTCCACATGATGCACCTAGACAATATCTGACTACTACTTTGTATTGAATGCATGAATAGATTACACTGGTTAACATATTCAGATAAATATGCACATTGAAATGCATACATTTAAACCTCTCAGTCAATGAAATGAAAGTCAGTACCATGCCAGAAACCAATGCACTTAGCACCTCATCAGTTTGGATATGACCATTTTCACCTCTGCTGGCACCCATTGTTTAATCCTGTATGTCCAAGATCAAAAACACTTAACAAAAAGCAATGGACGACTGTAGTAATTTTAGAAAAAAATACCATGCAAACAAACCAACTGACAGGCTTCTCTTATCACAAATGAAGAATTATTTAACTATTTTTTATATATTTATTCAACATTTTAGTTACTGTAACATTTTAAGAAACTGAATTTTCAGTGGAGATTGATATCTGCAGAATATTGTAACAAAGCTACTTATACAGTTGTACATCCCCTATTTATAGGCTTGGAACAAACTTGGAACAGATCTGAAAAAAAATTCAGTGAAAATCAGGAGACCCACAATTATCAGATGCTCAAAAGGAGAGTTGAGAAAGTGCAGGCTCCGGGGGGGTTCTTCCTCCAAATCCCTCTGTGCCTGTGGAGACCTTGGCAATGGTGGGGGGCTGTGTGGCCCTTCCTTATGCTGATCTGACGCAATTGTTTCTGCAGAATCATATTGTGAAGCATGGCACTTACAATGAACATGTGGGCACGTGTGGCTGGGACATACTGCAGGGCTTCACTGGATATATCAAGGCAGCAGAACCGTGAATCAAGCATCCCAAACACATACTCTGTAATGACTCTGGTTTGTGCGTGTGCCTCATTATGGTGTTCTTCAGTGTGTGTGTGTGTGTGTGTGTGTGTGTGTGTGTGTGTGTGTGTTGTGCACTTCTGATGGGTGTCTTCATCCATGGTTTCAATGCATAGCCAGCATCCCCCACAAGATAGCCATATGGGATGTCCCCCCTGGCAAATGCTTGGTACAGCTGAGAGGCATGCCAGATGTGGGAGTTGTGGTAACTACCAGGGCTGGCAGCACACACATTCATTATTATGCCCTGGGCATCGCACATGGCCTGGCAGTTGATGGAGTGATAGCCCCTGCGGTTTTCGTAGACCCTACCCTGGTCACCAGGTGGTGCTTTGAGATGGATGTGTGGGCAGTCTATGGCACCCAGTACCTCTGGGTAGTCTGCTACATTGTGGAAGAGATGCACAGTTCTAGGCCTGTCCTCAGTGGTGTGAGGGAAATAATTTTGCTCACCGGCATGCAGTAGCATGGCATCCAGGAACTGGTGGAGTATCCTGGATGCAGGTGCCAGTGAGACCCCCATTATGTTCCCAGTAGGTCTTTGGAAAGTACCTGTAGCTAGTATTCTTAAGGATACACATACCTTGCTATCCACTGGGATGGGTTCCCCTCTGTTGGTTCTTGATCTCAGGCGAGACCAGCACAACTCAATGATTTGCTGTAGTAGGTCCCTATCCACCCTGTAACGCTCTACTATTTCCAGCTCATTCTGTCCCTGGTAGGTTACCCTGGGTCTAAACACTCTCCTCCTCCTCCACAGCCTGAGGCTGTTGTCAGAATTATCCTCCTCACCACCCTCAGCCTTTTCCACATATTGATGTATCAGAGCAATTGCAGCCACTAACATTTTTGAGAGTTAAAATTACCAGCAAGTGCTCACCTATGGTGCTAAGTTTGTGGGTAAAACCTGACTCTAGGGTGTTTGCAATAGTTTACAGTGGTATCCTGTGACTGGTGCCTGTGTGACTGGCTGCCTGTGATGTATTCCACCTGTCAGCTACATAATCAAGGGGTTGTTTCCTTTTTTCTGCTATTTCCTTTTCTTTTTTTCCCTATTTCCACCCACTTTAAGCCCCATGATGCTTCACGCAAACCCATTTAGCTAGTGTACACAATACTTAGTATCATTTGACCCTCCCCTGGCCATGAACACACCTATGAGTCACACCCCCCTGCTGAGCTAAGCTTAGCACCATGCCTCCTGTTTGTGTGCAGCTCCAATGTGCTTACAGGAACCATGACACACCTCCCTATCATGTCTGTTGCTCCTTGTTTGTACATGATCGAGCTCCATCACCTAGACTGATAAGTGCAGTGTGGCACTTAGACGAAATCTGTGATTCAGGTACATTACCCTCATTTGCATACCCCACTGCCTTAGCCCATAGTTGCTGTACTACAGCACAGGCTTTCCCCTTGGCAACCAGTGTTCCCTCCTGTTGTTTACATTCTGCATGCCATTGACTATAGTGGCCAAATGCAGAATTGTTTTTATTTTCACATCTTTTGTATTTATTTTTCCGGAACCCTCCTGTTTGTGCAGTACTGTGCTGCGCTTAAATGGCCACAAAAAAGTTATTTTTATGATATTTATTAAAATGGCAATGCCAATGGCTATATATTTAGCCACTGGCATGCCTAATATACTTAATACATACTCTTCTACAAGCTGCCAGACCTCCACTTAGTTATTTGCAGAACCATATTTGGCTACTGGCTGAATACGGTTCTGCACCTAACACTGTTCCTGCATGGAGACCTGCCTGCTTGCAGAATCGCTATTTTACATCATTTGCATGTTTTTCACCTCCAAATGAGGTGATTAACATCCCGCATGGATCTCCGTGCAGGAACAGTGTAGGCAGGCCCATGCATGTCAGGAACCCACTTGCTGCCATGTTCCGTGCAGGAGTGGCTACACTGTTCCTGCATGGAACTTTTAGGTTAATGAATCCCAGGGATGGTCTTTAAATACTGTTAAACAAATACTTGTAGAGCACAGCCACAAACTATTAGCACATCATTACAACTTGAAGCTACCATAATCACCAGTTACAAAACAAAAAGGGAATCCTGGGTTTCCATGAAGATACTGAATACAACTAAAACCACCAGCATCTTGGACAATCGCTACTAAATATTTACTTAATTTTATTTTATCTTCTCCTTACACAGTTTCCTAATCAGATATGATCTCACTTGTAGTTATTTGTCATGTCAGTGGACTGAGTCACTTTTTTCTTTTTCTATCACAACTAGTCACAAGATAAATAATTCAAGTTTATAACAGTGCTTTGTAAAAACAGTCTAAAAGTACACATGATAAAACAAAAAAATTAACAAAACAAAAATATTTTATAAAGCATGCCATAAATAAAACACAATAAGAAGTAAAATAAATTATTACTAATTATGGCCGAGATTCATATGCATGGTACATACTGCATATGTATAGTGCAGAGGGATCAGCATTTTAACATATATAGGTCCATGCTTAACACTTATCAAAGGTATCAGAACTTTTCAGAGATTTGGGATGCATGGCTAGGCTTAAAAAGGCCCTTGTGGTCATTAGGCTAGTAAACACCTATGAACCTATGAAACACCTATATGTATATATCTATAAAACATTTGTACAGATTTTACTGGGATGAGTTTATTCTCCCCATGGAAGAGGGTGGCTTGGGTTTACCTGCTTTGATGGGATATACTGGAGTACACAATTAAGACTAAAAGCACATGGGATGAAACTTGAGTACAGATAAGACAGCTGCAATAGCAGCACGTGGGGAAAATCAGAAGAAGATGAGAATTGAGATAGCAGGGAACAGAGTGGAACAGTTTTACAGCTTAAAGTATCCAGGAGGGGTGGTAGAGGAGAGGGGAGTCTGAATTATGAGGTCAAAGAGGGGCTGCAGCTAACTGGCAGAGTGTCAGGTGTAGTATACGACAGAAGAATGTGAAAGAAGCTGATAAGTAAGGTGTACAAATCAGTGGTACAACCAACAGTATTGTATGGTACAGAAACCTGGGCAGTAAAGGCAGAGCAGCTGAGGAAGGTGGAGGAGATGGAGGTGAAGTGCCTGAGATGGGTTGTAGGATGCACACTGTGTGGCAGGCAAAGAAATGTGGACATAAGTAGAGAAGCCAAAGTGAGTGCAATTGAGGAAAAAGTAAAATTGAACAGATTATAGTGGTTCAGGCACATGTGCCCAAAACAGAACATAATCTGCTGAAAAAGATATGGGACAAACAGGAAGAAGGTAAGAGGAAACAAGGGCATCTAGCAAAGAGGTGGATGGATTGTGTGAGAGAAGACCTGTGACAGTCAGGCATGAGTGTCAAAGAAGGAAGGAGTGTGGCAATGAATAGAGAGAGATAGCAACAGTTGACATGACACCCCAACCCCATGCAGAAAGTGGGTAAAAGGGGATTGATGATGATACATATCACAAGCAAAAGGGTATAGATCAAAGTGGAAAAGAATTATGATCAGGTGGGGGATTTTGAGGGGTAGAGAAGAGTAGGATTTTGGATAACGTTCCTTTGGGAGAACAGTGACAACCGTGTAGAATAACGTATTCATAAAGTGGCAGACAGCAGTTTAGGAATGGAGATTTTGCCATTAAGGATAACAATAAGGGGGTTGTGGAAAGGAGACAAGAGGAGGCTGGCATTTACTGGAGAAAATTAACAAAGAAACTAAGATTTTGAGAGCAAACAGCTAGACAGAGAGAGAGAATACTGGGAAGAGGCCAGGCAGGGCCCTGGACCGCTGGTAACAGACTGCCTTCTATATCAGAGACTGATGGCATGGTGTGTGTAAAACAAATTTGACAGAGAGTGCTAAGTGAAATATCAGCTCAGGTAGAGTTGTAGTTGTCTAGAACAGAAGCTGCTATTAAAAATGGATAATTAGTGCTGGGGGCATATAAAATATTACATGATAAATGTAAGGATCAATCAAAAGAGGCCAGCAAAGATGTGAGGACAATATGGGGGGGGATCTGTACAGCACTCATGTGGACAACAAAGTCCAGAAAGTTTAGGATTTTTGCTTGGGAGTGTTAGCGTTGATATTTTTATACTCCAAACAATGCATGCAGGGTGGTGTTTGGGAGGAGATGTGAACTTTGTCAGTAGGTAGCTATTGAGCAATTCATGTATTGCGGCAATGAATGAAAATTTTAAAGAACAAAACTAAACTGCATGAAAATAAGAATGTAAATATTGTTATCGTTTGGTTTATTTCCCATTATTGTATATGTGCCAATGTCACACTTTAAAAATGTCATGTTTAATAAAACTGTCACAAAAAATATGAACTCCTATGGTGGAACAATCAGGTCTTGTTAAATTTGGGCCTCTCACCCCCCCTCCTGCTCTATCAATCACAACAGACTCTTGAGACTTCAAATGGAGGTGTGGTGGGGGCAAGAGCAGTGTTATAAGGTATCAAGAATGAGGGCATGCGGTAGCCTTATTTCAAGAACAAGCAGATAAATCTCAAGGTGATGATGGCTCTAATAAATGCTTTCAAAGCCTTAAGTCAGATATCTATTCCTGGACCATTGTTAGTGGTAACAGACAACATCACAGTGATGCGGTATATAAACAAAAAAGCTCCCGAATGTTCAGTTCAGTGAACATTCACATCCACAAAAGATGTATATAGGGAAAGGAAACAGTTGGCCAACGACTCAAAGAGTTGGTAGATATAATTAGGGTGGGTGTGAGGGTGCAGCCCTCTCACTTGGGTGTGTTGCCAATGCATAATCTAAGGGCATGGCATTCAGATCCAGGAAGTCAGACTGTCACTTTATTCTGACCTTAGACCTATCATTGAGTATAATTTTCCCTTAATCGTGTACTTGACTAAGAATATGTGACAGCTGGAACACCCACAAAGGTTCAATACCAGGAGAATCCATACAAGATATTTAGGTGTTTATGTCCAGTTTGTTGAGTCTGTCAACTATATACGAGTGGGGTATTGTATCAAATGCCTTAGCCAGGTCCAGATAAGCAGTATGCACTGGTTTCAAATCATTCATTGCCATTATGACCTTGTTAAAAAAGTCCACCACATTTAGTAGGCCTGATTTCCCCTTGGCAAAGCCAAACTGAGTTGGGTCTAGTATGTGAAAGCTCCCTATGTCTTTATTGATTATTTCCATGACAATTAATTCCATGGCTTTGCATATTAGACTAGTCATGGGCGGTTAATGGTCCACCCTTATGAAGTGGGATAATCTCGGCAGTCCTCCATTCTCATGGTACAAAGCTGTTTTGAGGCTATACTTGAAAAGTGACTTATATGCTCCTGATAGGTCATGTATCAAGGTATTTAAGAAATCCATTGAGGCTGTGCTTTTGGCCTTAGAGAGCACCACAAAGACCTGATGTCTGTTAATAGTGAGGGATTATGCTAGTAGGTTGTCGTGAGCCTCATAATTGGCCTTGTTCTACCTAATTAGTGCTCTTGTTTCCTGTTTAGTTTAATTAGAGTTTTTATCTTTATGGGAGTCGCTGTTCCTGGTTTTAGCCATGATTTTTTTCCATTTGTTATATGCCCTATAAAGGTTAGAATTCCACAAGGTTGGTTTGTTTTTAGAGTTAGTTTTGGGCTTACTTCTAGTAGGTATAGCAGCCTCTATAGAGCTCTGACTCAAAAGATCCTGAAGGAGAAGAGGAAACAACTTCTTTGCAGGAGATTAAGGAATGCCTGCAAATGGGGTAGAGACTTCCATGACATCTTGCATCACTTTTTTAATAAAGGAAAGAACCCACTTGCCCATAGTGATCTACTGCCAAACTGGAAAAGACAAAGTCATAGAGGAATCTGGCCGAAGGGAAGGAAGACTATGATACTCCTACATAAGCAAGCTTTTCAGGATAGGTAGGTTTCGGACCCTAAGAGTCATGTCCTGGTTTATTTGAAACTTTTCTTTTAGAGGGCCATTAACCCTTTTGTGGCTGTCTGTGTTGCCTCCTGACAAAAGAGCCTGCTTTGGAAAGATAATTCCTCTGATATGTTTGCAGAAGGGAAAGGAAAATGTCTTTCAAGTCTTGCATCACATTGCCCTTGTCCTGCAAAGCTTTAAATAGGTCAGCCACAGGAGAATCAAACAAATTCTGAGTATACAGTGGGGAATTCAAAAGCTTGGTTTTGACATCCTCAAGAAGGGAGTGAAGTCTAAGCTAATAATACTTATGGATAACAGACACAGACGCACCTACTCAAGAACCAGTAGCAGCATCATAGCTGTACCTGACAGACTGCTGGCTACCTGAGAAGCAGAACTAAGCATGAATAAATCTGAGGACCTATGGCCAGAGTCAGGCATATCATTTGACATCCTAAAGCTTAGAGAGAAGAGATAATGCATACCTTGTTAATTAAATATGATAGTTAATTGCTCTAAAAACCAATATAACAGAAGTACATATTTTTGCCACATCTAGCCATGTACCTGGTATGTTTATCATTAAGCAAGGCCTTAGGAGAAGATAGCAATTTGGTGGGTTTGTCTACAGAAAGAAATACAAAAGGATCTGAAGACTACTGATAAAGGAACTTCTGAGCAACAGGAACCTTAAAAAATACCATCAGAGGTCTTAGAAGCAGGATGTTGAGATTCAATATTGTCAGATGTCTTAGGAGCAGGATGTTGAGATTCAAGATTCTGAGAAGTAGAAGAATTCAAAAGATCTTGTTTTGAGTCTCTTATTCTGATGTAAGGTGTGACGATGATAGGAGATACTGAGAACATAGCTAGCTGGAATTTTGTAAATAATTACATGTCATTTGTGAATATCAAACTGATTTATACAAGATGCTCATGTTACAAATGTATTAGAACTGTATGTCATGTGTATATCAAACTGATTTGTACACGTTTGTGTTGAAAATGTATTTGTAAAGTGCTTGTGTTTGAAATGTGTCAACAGTATGCCCTACTGGAGAGAACAGAAATGTACATGCACTACTGTAACTGTTTAAATGTATATGTTTTAACAGAGGAAACTGGGAGACAGGAGGTTATGTTTCAATGCAGTCAGAGACACAAAGTATGTACAAGGAAGCTTTGTGCATTGTCTTTGCAGTGAACTAATTACTAATCTGGAAGCATGAAGGTATGAAATTAATTAATGCCTTCCAGCAACTGGCACAGATCTGAGCAAAAGCCACTGTGTTTTTCACAGGTAGGTGCTAAATCCTGCCACCTTCCAGCAATGGGTGATTTGCATAGGAACTAGAAGTCAGATGACCAGAAGAAATGTACATGCACTACTGTAACTGTTTAAATGTATACGTTTTAACAGAGGAAACTGGGAGACAGGAGGTTAACCTCAGTCCAGAAAACTTTAAAATACACCTGATATTAAATCACTTTACAGGCTAGGCCATACATATGCTATCTCACAGGTTTCAATGCAGTCAGAGACACAAAGTATATACAAGGAAGCTTTGTGCATTGTCTTTGCAGTGAACTAATTACTAATCTGGAAGCATGAAGGTATGAAATTAATTAATGCCTTCCAGCAACTGGCACAGATCTGAGCAAAAGCCACTGTGTTTTTCACAGGTAGGTGCTAAATCCTGCCACCTTCCAGCAACTGGTGATTTGCAGATGACCAGAAGTGATGCCATTCGGCAAGCTATCCCAGAAGTAATATTTAAGATATTACTTTGAGAAGTCTCTTAGTGAGACTGAGTGTTCTGTATTCTGTCTTGGGCCTGACAACAAGAAGGGCCATTCACCACATCATCTGCCTTCCTATAATAAGTAAGTTGTTAGGGAATAGTATAGTATAGTAAAGCTTAGTTTAGATATTATTTTTTATTTGTCTGAATTTGTCCTTCAATATTATTTTAAATACTTCCTGTGATTCTTGACGTCTTATGTCACTGTGAACAGATATTTAGTATTGTCTTGTTCTTTTATTATTTATTAAATATATTTAAATCTTTCATTGTGGCTGATCTTTGTAGAGATATTTAAGTTTTGAGAGTATTTGGATAATGTAACTGTTGTTTGTGCTGGCGTGGTACTTGTTGGAGCTAAATAAATCGATTTTTTGCACACTGGATTTGTTCCAGCTGAACATTTACTTGGTTGTGTGGGAGGACTACCTTCATTGCTCTTGGAGCAGGCTGTTGGGATTTTGGTTTGTGATTTTTCAGCTTTCGCTGGTGCATTTGTGTTACAAGTATTTGGATATTTATTTGGTGACACAGTGTGGGCCACTCCTAATAGCCTTGCTCTTGGTCAAACTACCATTTGTATCAATATTAATTTCACTCAGTACATTAGGTACCCTTGTAAGGGCCTTAAGGTAGCTGGCAGTAGTGTCTGGTGGCAGTGGTAACTACTTTATAGACTAGGCAGAAGGGGGTATAAACCAGTGCTAGCCTTGCCCAGGTGTGTGTGTGTGTGTGTGTGTGTGTGTGTGTGTGTGTGTGTCTGTAAATCAAATCTCAGTGTGTGTGTGTGTGTGTGTGTGTGTGTGTGTGTGTGTGTGTGTGTGTGTGTGTGTGTGTGTTAGCTACTTGTGCAGGGATTCAAACACTGTTTGGACAGCGAAGGTGATGGAGGTCTTGGTTTGAACACTCATTTGAGATTACCTCCAGTAAAAAGTAACTACCCCTGCCATAAAATATGGCTAAAAAGAGGATAGGTAGAAAGTATAGAAAAGGCCAAGGGGCTCTAGCGGCTCCCTCCATAGCATGAGACAACAGCCGCATAGAGGTGTTAGAAATAGAGCGGAGGGTGGCCATTCGGGAGGAGTACAGATCCTTGTCTCCCTCCGACATGGACCCTGGGGGGGGCAGCATATTCCTTAATTAGATCCCGCTGCATCCGAATGACGTGTGCCATGTAGTTCAAGGCCCTCATAGAGAAGGTCGCTGAACTGAAGGCCCGCTTCCCAAGATGGTCCATCGCATAAGACTCCTTGCTCAGAGGATGAACCGTGGGGCTCTCCTGAGCCAACTCTTTCTTGGTGGCTGCAGCCACCAACATGGCATCCACAGGGGGACCTCTGCTCCAGTGTGATCTCTCTGCAGGGGGGCTCAAAATTTTGTCAGGGCGCTTGGGGATTGGCTCTACGGTGTCCGGTTTCTTCCAAGCCCTAGTGGATATGAGATCCACCAAGGGGTCGGGGGGAGGGGACATCCAAGAGGTAGATGGTCCTGCCTCAAACACCTCAAGGAATACGGACTCATCAGAGGAAGCCTTGGGGGCAAACCACCCACCCCTGATTTTGAGCATTTCCATGATGTCTCCAAAGGAGACATCCTCGGGGGGTGACCTAGGGGAGCCTTCCCCTTCATCTAAGTCCGTATCTTCGGTGAGACTCTCAGGGGAGTCCAAGTGCCTCCTCTTGCACTTCGCCTTGTGAGGAACCTCCTCGGGGGGGGGGGCTGTCCGAGGAGTCCTCACGGGGCTGTATCTTAGGTTCATAGGTTCGTACTAGGCTATCTGCCCTAGGGCATTTATAAGCCTAGCCAGAGTGTATGTGGCTTACACCACCTTGAGAATACTACGCCCTTTTAGGGTTTAGTTTACTATGCCTCTGTCTAGTAGTGACACAGAGATGACCCCCGGGGTAAACCTACGATCTCCCATCCACTCGTCGAGATTTCTCTTGAATAGAGTCAGAGAGTGGCTCTGCCTAACATGGACTGGGATTCTGTTCCAGAGTGTAGGGAGCCTCTGGGTTATGAATCTGTCCCTCCAGCACGTTCTATTTATTTCTGTGTTGAGGTTTAAGTCACTTGTTCTCGTGGCTCTGATGGATTTGGATTTTCTGAGGTGGAGCATGTCCATTAATTCAGGATTGGACATGGCCTTGTACGTCAGGCACAGATCACCTCTGAGTAGGCAGCATGCGACTGAATAGAGCTGGAGTTTTTTCAGTCAGACAGCATATGACATATGTTTAAGACCCTTTATCCTCTTGGTGAGGAACTTTTGGGGTCTTTCCAACTGCTGCAGGTGTCGGGTGAGATACATCCCAAATGGGGCATTGTACTCAATCATTGGCCTGATAAGAGAAGAGTACAGGGACACAATGACCTCTCTTGATCTAGATGTGAAACCCTTCATGATAAGGTGGGCAATATAGAAGGTCTTCCTAACCACTTTGGCAATGTGAGTGTCAAATGAGAGGTTACTGTCAACCTGGGTCCCTAGGTCCCTGATTACCTCTTCCATTACTTAATGGATTACCGCCTATGTGGTAATTTGTCAGTACCTTGTTTTTCCCAAAGGGTATGACTATACATTTTTTGGCATTCAGCTTAAGGCCATGGCTTTGGCACCAATTATCCGTTTCTATGAGGCCTCTCTGAAGGATGTTTGTGTCCGCTGGAGTATCAATTATGGTGCCCAGTTTGCAGTCATCTGCGAACTTTGTCAGCCACAATCCTCCTATGTTTGCCTGTACCTCGGAAAAATAAATGCCGAACAAAGGGGTCCCAGGACTGAGCCCTGTGGGACACCGCTTGTGACTGCTTGGTTTACAT
>NC_056729.1:1858392916-1858467916 GCF_019279795.1 Protopterus annectens | reverse complement strand
GGAATTAAACCCACATAAGGCAGCTGTTTAATCTCAGCCTTACCACAGGATACGTGCCCAAGGAGTGGCGACGGCAACTGTGGTCCCACTCCACAAAGGTGGCGCCACGGACCCTGGTAATTACCGCCCCATAAGCTTATCAAGTCTAGTCTGCAAAGCTATGGAGAGGATCATAATGGAGCTCATAAACAAAGATATAGGGGACTTGCAGACATTGGACCCGACCCAGTTTGGCTTTGTCAAGGGAAGATCATGCCTTTTGAACTTGGTCGACTTCTTCGAAATAGTCACCAAGGCCATTGATGAGGGAAAGGCAGTCCATACAGCCTACCTTGACCTTGCAAAGGCTTTGACACAATACCACACTCGGGTATTGTAGAAAAACTTACCAGCTTAAATGTAAACCCATATGTCACAAGATGGGTTGCAAACTGGCTTAAGGACATAACCCACAGGGTTAGAGTTGCTGGCGCTGTGTCAGACTCCAAGCCGGTCACAAGTGGTGTCCCACAGGGCTCGGTCCTTGGCTATTGTTTGGCATCTACTTCTCAGAAGTACAGGCCAACATGGGAGGACTTTGACAAAGTTTGCAGATGACTGCAAACTGGGCCATAGTGGAAAGTGCATCGACACTGATATCCTTCAGAAGGGACTCACGGAAACAGATAGCTGGTGCCAGAGCCATGGCCTGAAGTTAAACGCCAAAAATGTATAGTCATACCCTTCGGGAAAAACAAGGTAACCCCAAGCTACCATAGGTGGCAATCCACTAAGCACAGAAGAGGTTATCAGGGACCTGGGGACCCAGGTTGACAGTGGCCTTTCTTTTGACACTCACATTGCTAAAGTGGTTAGAAAGACCTTCTACATTGCCCACCTGATCATGAAGGGATTCACATCCAGATCTAGTGAGGTCATTGTTCCCTGTACTCTTCACTTATCAGACCAATGATCGAGTACAATGCCCCATTCGGGATGTATCTCACCCGACATCTGCAGCAATTGGAGAGACCCCAAAGTTCCTCACCAAAAGGATAAAGGACTCAAAATCTGTCATATGCTGCCAGATTGAAGAAACTCCAGCTCTATTCAGTCGCATACCGTCTGCTCAGAGGTGACATGTGCCTGACATACAAGGCCATGTCCAACCCGAATTAATGGACATGCTCCACCTCAAAAATCCAAATCCACCAAAACCACTAGAGCAAGCGACTTAAACCTTAGCACGGATATAAATAGGGCGTGCTGGAGGGATAGATTTATCACTCAGAGACTCCTATGCTGTGGAATAAAATCCCGGTCCATGTGAGGCAGAGCACCTCGCTGACTCTGTTCAAGAGAAATCTAGACCTGTGGATGGGAGATCGTAGGTTTACCCCGGGAATCATCTCTGGGTCACTGCTGGACAGAGGCACAACAAACTAATGGGCACAGTATTTTTTCATATAAGGGGTGGTAAGCCAATAATTTAGGCTAGGCTTATAAATGCCTTAGGGCAGATAGCCTAGTATAAACCTATGAACCTATGAACCTATTACTTTTGATCATACTGCTGAAAGACTGTGCTGTCTGCTATGTTTGTGATAACATCAGCGTTAGGTATAACTGCCGTGGCTTACTGGTAAATCACATTGATTGTGATGTGTAGGGTCCTGGCGTCGGTCCTGGGTGACATGGTATATTGTGTTGCTGGGCGGAACATGGGCAGTTGGACAAAGGGTGAATACAACACTTGTCAGCTGCGGTTTTCTGTTTAACCGCTGATTCACGTCACCCAAAATCCGTCTACATTATTACTGTGATACGTCACCCCAGTTCACATTTAAATGGCTGTATATCATTATACAGCATAAAATTAGCAAGATATGCTCGTATGCGGATTACGCATCATAAATGTGTGTGCTGCAGTCAAACCGGCAACGTCCGCTCGATAGTCGGATGCTCTAACCACTACAGTACTGGTCTTCTGCTTCATTTATATGTATACCCATGGTTCATAGTTACCCGAACACACAACATAACACTTCACTAACACAGCAGGCATCCATTTTCCTGTTGGGAAAACCGCAGTACTACACATGCGCCATTCCATACCGCTCTGGACCCTTTCCGGATATTGACTCCCTCAAAGTATATTCAGACCTCCTAAGTCTGTAGTCCTGGCACATACGTGTATTTGATTGTCAGGGTGTTCATGTGGTCATCCGGGTTTAGGCTTGCTCGACTGGGGACCAGGACTGCCCTGTCCCTAGTTGAAAGTCAGACTTAGCATGAGGACATCGTTAGTTCCACTTTTAGCGTCCTACCTGTCGTTGGGGATGCAGAGGTGTGCTCACCTCTGGCCATACTGATATATAACAGCACTAAATATTACGGGCGGTTCCGCTGCTGTTTGCCTTCACATTCGTTTTGACTATGTTCAGTCTTCATAACTACATATAGATATATATATATATATATATATATATATATATATATATATATATATATATATATATATATATATATATATATATATATACACACACACACACATATATATATATATATATATATATATATATGTATAGCTATATCTTTATATCTATCTCTATATATATCGGTCTGTACATACACATGCATATACACTTACAAAAGTTTTTACATTCCACATAACGTTGAATCACCGCCACCTACCGTCGTGCATATGCGCTTGCATGCCCGCTTATGTCTAGGGTTGCCACCTTTTCTAACGGCCAAAGTGGGGCATTTTAGGGACACACATCAGATTTTACAGGCTGACACATACCCACGGTCAGTACAGGGTTTAGAACTTTACTTATTTGCCTAGATGAGAACTTATTCTTGTAGCAATTTAGTTGCTTATTCTGTTTCTTGTAGCATTTATGTATTTTACATACAGAAAATAGAAGTTATGTCCTTACCATAACGTTCCATGTGGAGTGTTCATCTCGCCTTTGTTCTTACACATGGGTTCGGAGCCGATCCTCGGCTCCGTGCCGGCCTCTTGCAAGCTCTGCATCGAGAAGAAGCTCGAGACAATCTAATACCCACAATCCCCCTCTGCCTTTACCTCAGATCTAGTTTGCAAGCAAACCAATCTACAGAATAGCACATTCATGCTTATACACATATGTATAGAAAGAATTTACAGAAAACTATATATATATATCTAAACAGACACATATATATATATATATATATATGCCAACTATGTACACAATGTCGTAACAGTAGCAGAATGCTCCTGGCCAGGCATCAAAGAACGTTCTTCCTAAGGGTGGGAGGGTGGGACTGTAAGAACAAAGGCGAGATGAACACTCCACATGGAACGTTATGGTAAGGACATAACTTCTATATGTGATAGTGTTCAATCTCGTTTGTTCTTACACATGGGTAGCGTCCTAGCTCCTTGATCCTGAGGAACTCACGGGAGGGCGTTCTTGAGCACAGTGGAACCAAAGGTTGCCCTGTCCCTAGAAACCTTGTCTACTTTATAATGAGAAATAAATGTATGTGGCTTAGACCAAGTAGCAGCCGCAAATAGCGTCCAGTGGTAGGCGAGCTGCATGAGCCAAAGTAGACACTGACCTTGTGGAATGTCCTTTGGGTTTATGTAAAGGGGTTGATTAGAAGAATCGTAGACATAGATTATACAATCCGTTAACCATTTAGAAAGAGTTCTTTTGGTAACTGCAAGTCCTTTCCTGCTATCAGCAAAAGCCACAAAGAGTTGATCTGTTTTTCTGTGATCTTTTGTTCTATCCAAATAAAATCTTAGCTGTCTGTGAACATCCAATTTGTGTAACATATACTCCATTTTGTTGGAGTGGTTTTGAAGAAAGTGGGTAATTCAATGGACTGATTAATATTGTTAATAGAACACACTTTAGGGAGGAAGGATGAATTGGTTCGAAGAGAAACTCTGTCAGAGTGAAAGATCAAATAAGGGTGCTTGATGGAGAGAGCCTGAAGTTCAGATACTGCCTAGCGGAAGTAATGGCTACCAGAAAGAGAGTTTTCCAGGACAAAAATTTTAATGGGCAAGAAGAGGCGGGTTCAAAGGGGACAACATTAATTTAGATAACAATAAATTCAGACTCCAAGGTGACATGGAGATCTGACCGGTGGTTTAATATGAAAAACTCCTTTTAAAAAGGCTTTACAAAGTCTGTGAGCCATAACAGGAGCTCCACATTCTTCAACATGGAAATTCGAAATGGCAGCCAATTGAACTCTTAGAGTAGCAGGAGAAGCACCCTGATGAAATAAGTCCGTTAAGAACTCTAATATCTTATTCAAAGGAGCTATAAAGGGATCCACATGGTGTGTATTCCCAGAATACAAATCGCTTCCATTTGCTAGTATATGTTTTAGTAGTGGAAGCTTTATGAAGCCACCAATATATCTTGGACTGCTGGTGACAAAAGATCAGACCTGGCTAAGTTGGGAATTGGAGCAGCCAAGCTGCTAGATGGAGTGACCGAGCGGGATGGGGAACCCCTGACGAGTGAGTCAATAGATCTGGCTCTGGGTCCAGAATCCAGGGTCCCCGAATGCAGTGTATCTTCAGGAAGGAAACCAAATTTGACGAGGCCAGAATGGAGCAATGAGGATTATCGTCCTGTGTAGGTTCCTGGCTTTCTGGAGAAACTTTGATATCAGAGGAAATGGAGGAAATGCATACAGGAGTCCCGGGGCCAATCGTAAACCAGTGCGTCCCTGGGGACTTCCCTGGAGGGGTAATAGGGCAAAGTAGCTCCTGCATTTGGCATTCATTGGAGACGCAAACAGGTCGCAGGAAGGCTGGCCCCGTCACGAAAAATCCTTTCGCCACTGACTGTTTTAGAGACCACTCGTGCGGTAACAGAATTGCTCTGCTCAGCCTGTCGGCTATGACGTTGGATGACCCGGGATGTGCGTTGCTATTAGAAAGCGACCGTGGACTCCGCCCACTGCCAAATTCTCATGGCCTCTGCATAGTTGATAGGACTTGGTTCCCCTTGCTTGTTTATGTACCAGACTACAGACATGTTGTCCGTCTGAACTGCAATAGTCCCTAGAGGAAGAAGGGGAGCAAAGTGTTGCAACGCTAGAAACACTGCCCTCAACTCTAGAACATTGATGTGCAGATTGTACTCCAAATTGGTCCATTCGCCTTGGACTGTCTGTCCCTGAAAGATGCCCCCCCACCCTATCAGGGAAGCGTCCGTGGTCACCGTAACTGTGGGCGTGGGTAGCACAAACGGCCTCCTCTTGGAAAGGTTGCACGTTTGAAGCCACCAGTTTAGATCTGTTTTGCAAGTCTTTGTTATAAGAATCTCGTGTGTTAGAGGTAGTTGTTGAAACGACCATTGTGCAAACAGTAGCCATTGTAGGACTCTCATGTGCAGCCTTCCCAGGGGAATTGCAATAAGGGAGGCTGACATGAGGCCCAACACCTTTAGTACTAGTTTTGCAGGAGATTTCCTTGACAAGAGTAGAAGACGTATGTGAGTCTGAAGTGATAATATCCTTTCTGGGGGAAGCCTCAGAATCAACTGACATGTGTTTAACTCTGCTCCTATGAACAAGATATTTTGTGATGGCTGAAGTAAGGATTTTCCGAAGTTTACGGAGATCCCTAGGTGAACACACAGTTGAAGAACAAAGTCTCTGGCCTGCAGTAGTTGGCCGGGTGGTGGCGAAAGGAGCCAGTCGTCCAGATACGGAAACACCTGGAATCCCTGGCGTCTCAAGTGAGACGCTACCACTGCCATGCATTTGGTGAAGACCCTGGGGGCTGAGGTCAGACCAAAGGGCAGGGCTCGAAATTGAAAGTGACTGGCTCCCAGCCGGAAGCGCAAATGATCTCTGGATGCCCTGGCCATTTTGATGTGGTAGTATGCATCCTCTAGATCTACTGAGCACATCCACTCGTCCTTCTGTAAGAATGGAAGGATCGATTGAAGCGTGACCATTCGGAACTTTTCTTTCTTGACGAAAGTATTGAGGTAGCTTAGGTCTAGAATGGGCCTCCAGTCCCCTGTTTTCTTTGGAACTAAAAAGAACCTTGAGTAAGTCCCGAATCCTTGCTGGTCCGCTGGGACTGGCTGGATGACTTTTTTCTAGCAGCTTTGCAATTTCTAAAGCCGCTGGCTCTCGCAGATGGGGCGGTACATCTGGGAGTCTTTTCTTTGGGATGGGATGGGATAGGAAGGGTATGTTGTAACCTCTGGTAACCACGCTTTTTACCCACTTGTCTGTAGTTATATTTTGCCAGGCCTGAGGGTATAAAGCTAGCGACCCCGACTGCCTCCAGAGCAGGACAGTCGGGCCTCCTCTCAGGAGTGCTGGAAAGGTTTACCAGGAGTGTTTCCCTGTCACCTTGATGTTGCGGACCCCTCTGCCGCCAGGGCGGCGTCTTCCACCTCTGCCCCTCCTCTGCCTCTAGAGGGCATCACCCTGTGTGCCTGAGAAAGACCCTTGGGGTTTTGAAACCACATTTTCCACCGTTGCCCTTTGGGGTACGGTCTGGTTGGGGTGGAAAAACGGACGGCGACAGCAGACAGAGTCTTTCCCTCTTGTTCACACCGGGTAAGGGTCTCCTTTACCTTGGGGCCAAAGAGAGTGGCACCGTCAAATGGGGCGCTTGTAAAGGAAGACTTGAAGGCTTCCCAAAGGAGCATAGGCGCATCCAGGATTGTCTACGAAGAGCAATCGCTGAAGCTGCTGCCCTACTCGAACCTTCGGCTGCGTAGGAAATCAGCCTCATGGACGAGTTAACAATCGATGTTAGGGTATTAAGTTGCGCTGTCACTTTCTCTGAGACAGCTGCATCTGTAGCACCCTGGAGGGTATCTCCCAACTCTTTGACTAGATCCCTCTGTAGACGTGTAAAATGGGTCAAATAGTTCAGGGACCGCATGGAAAAAGCCGCTGAACTAAAAATGCGCTTCCCATATCTATCCATCGTCCTAGAGTCTTTATTAGGAGGATGGACAGACTAAGAAGACTCCGACATCTCCTTTTTCGTGGCTGCTGCCACCACCATAGAGTCTACTGGAACTCCTTTTGTAAGGTAGGACTTGTCCTGAGGTGCTGTGATGTATTTGTTAGGTTTCCTTGGAACAGGTTCCACTGTGTCAGGAGCCTCCCACGCCCTTCGAGCAATTAGTTCCATTAATTCGTCGAAGGGCGGAGTGACCCAGGAGGAGGAAGGGCGAGCACCAAATGCCTTCAGCAGAACTGACTCATCCTCAGAAGGGGGAAGGGACTGCCAGTCACCTCTCTGCTTCAGGATCTCCAATATGTCCTAAAAAGAGACATCTTCTGAAGGTGACTTAGGGGACCCCTCTGACTCATCTAAGTCAGTATCAGATGTCAAGGATTCCTGTGGAGAATCCAAGTGTCTCCTCTTACACAATCTCTTCCTAGGGACTTCCTCGTGGGAGCATCCGAAGAAGCCTCGAGGAAGAGGGGCACCTCCAGGGGTGGCTGAGACACTGGTGCCCGGCGCTTGGATGTGGCCGTGGGTGCAGATGAAGACAAAGGCCCTTTATGGGGAGGAGAAACTGCTTCCACTGATGTGGTTGTCTGGGTAGACAACACCTTCCTCATCAGGTCGAACGCTCCCGGTCCCGATCGAAGAATCCCCGGTTCGAAGAAATGGGAAGAATCCCGACACAGGCACAAGGCATCGACCCGAGGACGGAGCCGAATCGATCCGCCGAGGCCCGAGGGAGAGTCGGAACCGACGCTGGTTCGACTCGCCCCGGAACCAAGAACAGACCGTCGGCTCCGAGACTCCGGTACCGGTCCGACGGAGTCGAGGTGAGGGAACAGACCGAGAAAGGACGGTTCTGGACCCGAGGGCTCCACAATCAGTAGATCAGCCTCTTCCGGCTCCAAAGACTGAATCGGTCTCGGAGGAGGAATGGATGGAGATACAGGGAGGCCTTCAAGTTTCGACACCAACTGGGTGGAAACCGAAATAAGTTTGGAGAGGGCGAATGCTCCAATAACTTCTGCACCACACGATCCACATCGACATCCGAAAGTTTGGAGGAAGAACGGGTCGAAGGAACCGAAGACGGAGCCGACCTCAATATGGTCGAAGGAGGAGCTCCATCACCGGTTCCAAGACTCGAGGCTCAGGAACCGATACCAGTTGAACACTGCCCCAAGTCTGTGGAACCGGTGATCTAACCTTTGAAGAAGAGCTCGGAGCCGATGACTTAGGCTCCGACGTCTTCGACTCCTTAGAGGACTTCGATGCCTGGTCAGAAGCATCCAGAGCCTCTTGGAAAGCAGGTTTCAATAGACCTCTGTCCATTAGTTTCCTGCGCCTATCTGTCATGACCCTCCCACTAAAAGAGTGACAGATGGAGCAATCCTCTTGTAAGTGGAGAGGGCCAAGGCAGTAGACCTTGGGAACTATGGTTGTCAGTGACCGACATTTTCTGGCCACACTGACAACGCTTGAAACCAGACTTTACCTTCTCAGACATTATAGGAAGAAAGACAAATCCAGTAAAACAGTCAAGTCCGATAAAGTTAGTCAAAACCGATGAAATTGTCAAATCCGTAAAATTTTCTTAACTAGGTAAAATATGAAGGGTGTAGGCCCGACAAATATTTAACCGATAATTAAAGTTAACGGTACCAATAAATTAACGGAACCACAACACAATCACACAGTTAACACTGAAAAATATCAATAGACTAGAATCCTAATAAAATATAACAAAAAAAGTTATATCTTAGCTTAGAAACTCTCGAGCTAGCTCCCAACGATGCGTATGCAGCAGCGGCAAACTAGATCTGAGGTAAAGGCAGAGGGGGATTGTGGGTATTAGATTGTCTCGAGCTTCTTCTCGATGCAGAGCTTGCAAGAGGCCGGCACGGAGCCGAGGATCGGCTCCGAACCCATGTGTAAGAACAAAGGCGAGATTGAACACTATCACATTAACTGTTTTATGCAACTGTTACATGAAATATGGTACATAATTATTTCCTACAATTACAGGACATTTGCCATTGTATTATTTTTGGTCAGGACACACCTGCCCAAACAAGGACTGTCCCTCACAAAGTGGGACAGGTGGTACCCTGCTTTTGTCTGCTTTCAAGCGCTTTAATCACCCTATATCCAACTGCCACTATGCGAATGTGTAAAGTATATATTCCCGATAATGCATGTGAGGAGACGTGCATCACGGTCAGGTGTTTAATCCCGGGTCGTAGGTTCTGCATGACCGACTGGAGGCTGAGCAGTCTCGTGAACCACTACTGCACATACAACTTGTGTCCAGATGTCTACAGGACTGGACATCATGTCGTGACAACAAGTCTGATGTTTAGACAGGATACTTATCCCATGAGGGATGTCCAAAAATTGTACAGACCAATAACCTCGATTTTTTTGGCTTTACAAAAATGTGATAGGGTTATACATGCAAGGGATACATAGTTTGCAATCCTGAGACTGCCTAGGGTGAGACTGCCTACTAGATATGAGTAGTGGTCACTATGTGCAGATATGGCTGCGCCAAGCTAGTAGCCCGAGTATGGTTGGATTTGGTGGACATTCAGGAAGGGCGGGTTGTGTGCTGTGGAGGGGATGGTGGGTATTCAATTATGTATCCAAGTGTGTTGTGGTTGGATGGCTCAGGTCAGGCCAGACCACTATGTGGGTATGTGCCGGTGACTTTTCTGTACATGTGTATTGCACATTTTAATATTCATATGTTTGTGGGATTGTGTTCTACAGTATGGCCTGTCAGGTTGTATTGCGGATGTGTATGTTTGTTCTTTATTTTTCTTTCTGATTCACCCACTGCTCCCTCGTACACCTCCAGTTCACCTATTGTGCATCCAAACCAGTCTCCCCTTGGCGAGTTACTACATTACCCCCCCCCCCATTTTCCACACACTCCATCCATCCTTTCTCTGGTTGATGGCCCGTGGCACGGTGAAGGGAACACATTGCATACACTACATATCTCTGGTACCTGTATGGTTGTGAGGACAACCCTAGCATTTTTCACATTCCACATGCTGTACATCACGTACATAGGTACTTGCAAATACTTATCTTTCATGACATGGTAGATAGACCCGGGTAATACCCTTTCATCTTTGGCCCGTCCTGACATGGATGCCTTGGACCGTAAATGGGCAGATTTTGGGCGAATGCTCTCACCATTGGTGGGGTTGCCACCTTTTCATATGGCCAGGATGGGACATATTCAGGACACACATCAGATTTTACAGGCCAACACATACCCATGGTCAGTACAACGGATAGTACTTTTGTTTTATGCCTAAATGTAAGCTTATTGTTGTAGCAGTTTAGCTGCTGCTTCTGTTTCGTTTACTTGCTTATTCTGTTTCTTGTAACATGTAGGTATTTTACATACGGAAATAAGTATTGTATGGGACTATTACATACGATCGTAGGACATTTGACATTTATAATAGTTTTGGTATGGACACAACTGCCTAGAGGGGGACTGTCCATCACAATGTGGGACAGGTGGTATCCCTGACCATTGGGCTAGGCTTAGCGACTGGCGGCGCACTAACACAATGCGTTTCACTTCCACTTGGTATAACTATCGACACTACAATGGAATATGGGCATGGGGTTTTAAATGTCATTTATTCGAGGGATGGGGACTCAATATTCAGCTACGTGCCTTTGTGTTTGCTTATTTTGGTGTTTGCAAAACTGTCTTGCATGCTTTGCATACGTTTCAGTACCCACGGACACTGACAGGTGTGATTACTATTAGAGGCAGGCTGTACTAATCAGCATTTTAGGTTGCGCGTAAGGAGCCGACATGTTCACACCTCTGTGCGGTGCTTGGACACCCCCCCCCGCACTCGCGCACGTTTCCTATGCACATGGATGTGGCGGCAGCACGCCTTCATTAACATGCATATGGCGCTACTGCACCATCTCTACGCCACACAGTCGACACAAGCCTAATGCCGTCCTTGCGCCGAGCTTCATGAATCCCGTGGATAATATAATACATAATATAATATAATATAATATAATGTAATTCATACTGCTCAGCTGTCCCTGATTTTGCCTCATACTATTACCCTTCTCCTTATAAAACATTTTAATTTTCTGGTAAATCACTGAAGATTACAGTCAGTCCATAATGTCAGACATTAGAGTTTCATACGTCTTAGTCTTTAGGAATTCATTGTGGAAAATCCTGTTATTCTCCTACTAACATGGATTAGGGTGATATTTAACAATCATACCTGATTTTGGACTTGTACAGACACTGGTGGTCATTAGTATAGTAAAAACCTATGAACCTGTTCCTTATGCACAAAACATAGTACAACAATACTCTGAATGCATCATTCATACTTATTTCTTCCTACAACATTTAGTCTAAATTCAAGATTTGACATAAATTATGTAAGAAAATTTAAATAATCTCATACATAAAAACGTGCACTAACCTGTAGCGTCCTTCAGTAGGCTTGTAACCAGAATGTCTTACTCGAGCCATGTTTCTGTGTGAAGCAGACCACTGTTTCAATTCAGCTAATAGGAAAACCTTCCCAGTATCAGAGCACTAAAACATGATCATAATCACAGCTACATACAGCAGCAGGAGGTGAAGCGACAACTCCGGTTTCACAACCCCTCAGCAAAACTAATTCTAAACTTATTGTCACTATCCACAAAAGGAAAACACAATAGTGTATAACAAATACTGAACTAATAAGCCACACTAAAACCTTCAATAGTAACTATGTCTTCTCAGTTGAATTAAAATCCTTCCGAGCAAAGCAAAAAGAACATGGTAAACCTCTTAGAAAACCAGGCTCCCAAGCAATCAGTGAAAAATTAGCCACTTAGCAATGTAAATAACACTCCTCCATTAACACAAACATAAACTGAAATTACTGCACACTGAGAATGCAAGAAAACTAACAAACTGTAAAAAAGTAAACCTGTAATACAAAGATTTACATTATATAAACCATGCAACACAGAAACAAGACATACTTCAAACACATACTGTCCACTTAAATTTCTCTAGTAATGAAACCAAACACGAGATGTCATCAATAACACAGTTTAAATCTGAATCTCCCAAACATAAGAATGTTTACTTACCTTTAGCATACAAGTGTGTAGTCTAAACAAGTCCCATTAATTCGTCAAGCAGTCATCTCCTACAAAGCTGTCTGTTTCTCCAAATGGCTTGCACAGCCTCTACAGAGCATCTTAAACAGCAGAATATAGCCATTATATGTAAAACTCACTCCAAAATTGAAGTTACCTATAGCAAATTGTGACAGTCGTTTATAATTCCACTGTCACTAAATACAAAAAGTAATTTTTTTTTAAATAGTAATCTCATAAAAAAAGGCCACACTAAACTCTTGTCCAACCATCCTTGTAAGTTCCACAACAGAGCAGAATTCTGTAGAAAGTGACACACATAACATTTCATAAAACAGCATACTCACCCCCACACAATTAAGCCAAGCCTCGTCTCTCCACATGATGCACCTAGACAATATCTGACTACTACTTTGTAATGAATGCATGAATAGATTACACTGGTTAACACATTCAGATAAATATGTGCATTGAAATGCATACATTTAAACCTCTCAATCAATGAAATGAAAGTCAGTACCATGCCAGAAACCAATGCACTTAGCACCTCATCAGTTTGGATATGACCATTTTCACCTCTGCTGGCACCCATTGTTTAATCCTGTATGTCCAAGATCAAAAACACTTAACAAAAAGCAATGGACGACTGTAGTAATTTTAGAAAAATTACCATGCAAACAAACCAACTGACAGGCTTCTCTTATCACAAATGGATAATTATTTAACTATTTTTTATATATTTACTCAACATTTTAGTCACTAACACATTTTAAGAAAGTGAATTTTCAGTGGAGATTGATAGCTGCAGAATACTGTAACAAAGCTACTTATACAGTTGTAAGTCCCCTATTTATAGGCTTGGAACAAACTTGGAACAGATGTGAAAAACAATTCAGTGAAAATCAGGAGACCCACAATTATCAGATGCCCAAAAGGAGAGTTGAGAAAGTGCAGGCTCCGGGGTTCCTCCTCCAAGTCCCTCTGTGCCTGTGGGGACCTTGGCAATGGTGGGGGGCTGTGTGGCCCTTCCTTATGCTGATCTGCTGCAGTTGTTTCTGCAGAATCATATTGTGAAGCATGGCACTTACAATGAACATGTGGGCACGTGTGGTTGGGGTATACTGCAGGGCTTCACTGGATATATCAAGGCAGCAGAACCATGACTCAAGCATCCCAAACGCATACTCTGTAATGACTCTGGTTTGTGCGTGTGCCTCATTATGGTGTTCTTCAGTGTGTGTGTGTGTGTGTGTGTGTGTGTGTGTGTGTGTGTGTGTTGTGCACTTCTGATGGGTGTCTTCATCCATGGTTTCAATGCATAGCCAGCATCCCCCACAAGATAGCCATATGGGATGTCCCCCCTGGCAAATGCTTGGTACAGCTGAGAGGCATGTCAGATGTGGGAGTTGTGGTAACTACCAGAGCTGCCAGCACACACATTCATTATTATGCCCTGGGCATCGCACATGGCCTGGCAGTTGATGGAGTGATAGCCCTTGCGATTTCCGTAGACCCTACCCTGGTCACCAGGTGGTGCTTTGAGATGGATGTGTGGGCAGTCTATGGCACCCAGTACCTCTGGGTAGTCTGCTACATGGTGGAAGAGATGCATAGTGCTAGCCCTGTCCTCAGTGGTGTGAGGGAAATAAATTTGCTCACTGGCATGCAGTAGCATGGCATCCAGGAACTGGTGAAGTATCCTGGATGCAGGTGCCAGTCAGACCCCCATTATGTTCCCAGTAGGTCTTTGGAAAGTACCTGTAGCTAGTATTCTTAAGGATACACATACCTTGCTATCCACTGGGATGAGTTCCCCTCTGTTGGTTCTTGATCTCAGGCGAGGCCAGCACAGCTCAAAGATTTGCTGTAGTAGGTCCCTATCCACCCTGTAACGCTCTATTTCCAGCTCATTCAGTCCCTGGTAGGTTACCCTGGGTCTGAACACTCTTCTCCTCCTCCACAGCCTGAGGCTGTTGTCAGCATTATCCTCCTCACCACCCTCAGCTTTTTCCACATATTGGTGTATCTGAGCAATTGCAGCCACTAACATTTTTGAGAATTAAAATTACCAGAAAGTGCTCACCTATGGTGCTAAGTTTGTGGGTAAAACCTGACTGTAGGGTGTTTGCAATAGTTTACAGTGGTATCCTGTGACTGGTGCCTGTGTGACTGGCTGCCTGTGATGTATTCCACCTGCCAGCTACATAATCAAGGGGTTGTTTCCTTTTTTTCTGCTATTTCCTTTTTCCCCTATTTCCGCCCACTTTAAGCCCCATGATGCTTCACGCAAACCCGTTTAGCTAGTGTACACAATACTTAGTATCATTTGACCCTCCTCTGGCCATGAACACACTTATGAGTCACACCTCCCTGCTGAGCTAAGCTTAGCACCATGCCTCCTGTTTGTGTGGAGCTCCAATGTGCTTACAGGAACCATGACACACCTCCCTTTCATGTCTGATGCTCCCTGTTCATACATGATCGAGCTCTATCACCTAGACTGTTAAGTGCAGTGTGGCACTTAGACGAAATCTGTGATTCAGGTACATTACCCTCATTTGCATACCCCACTGCCTTAGCCCATAGTTGCTGCACTACCTTTCCCCTTAGCAACCAGTGTTCCCTCCTGTTGTTTACATTCTGCATGCCATTAACTATAATGGCCAAACGCAGATTTTTTTTTATTTTCACATCTTTTGTATTTATTTTTCCGGAACCCTCCTGTTTACGCGGCCCTGTGCTGCGCTTAAATGGCTTAATTGGTCACAAAAAAGTTATTTTTATGATATTCATTAAAATGGCAATGCCAATGGCTATATATCTAGCCACTGGCATGCCTAATATACTTAATACATGCTTTTCTACAAGCTGCCAGACCTCCATTTAGTTATTTGCAGAACCATATTTGGCTACTGGCTGAATACAGTTCTGCACCTAACACTGTTCCTGCAAGGAGACCTGCCTGCTTGCAGAATCGCTATTTTACATCATTTGCATGTTTTTCACCTGCAAATGAGGTGATTAGCATTCCGCATGGATCTCCATGCAGGAACAGTGTAGGCAGGCTCATGCATGTTAGGAACCCACTCGCTGCCATGTTCCGTGCAGGAGTGGCTACACTGTTCCTGCACGGAACTTTTAGGTTAATGAATCCCAGGGATGGTCTTTAAATACTGTTAAACAAATACTTGTAGAGCACAGTCACAAACTATTAGCACGTCATTACAACTTGAAGCTACCATAATCACCAGTTACAAAACAAACAAAAAAAAATCTCTCCTGGGTTTCTATGAAGATGCTGAATACAACTAAAACCACCACCATCTTGGAAAATTGCTACTAAATATTTACTTCATTTTATTTTACCTTCTCCTTACACAGTTTCCTAATCAGATATTATCTCATTTGTAGTTATTTGTCATGTCAGTGGACTGAGTCACTTTTTTCTTTTTCTATCACAACTACTCACAAGATAAATAATTCAAGTTTATGACAGTGCTTTGTAAAAAACAGTCAAAGTACACGTGATAAAACAAAAAACATTAACAAAACAGAAAAATATTTTATAAAGCATGCCATAAATAAAACACAAGAAGAAGTAAAATAAATTATTACTAATTAAGACCGAGATTCATATGCATGGTACATACTGCATATGTATAGTGCAGAGGGATCAGCAATTTAACATATATAGGTCCATGCTTAACAGTTATATCAAGGGTATCAGAACTTTTCAGATGCATGGCTAGGCTTAAAAAGGCCCTTGTGGTCATTAGGCTAGTAAACACCTATGAACCTATGAAACACCTATATGTATATATCTATAAAACATTTGTACAGATTTTACTCGGATGAGTTTATTCTCCCCATGGAAGAGGGTGGTTTGGGTTTACCTGCTTTGATGGGATATACTGGAGTACACAATTAAGACTAAAAGCACATGGGATGAAACTTGAGTACAGATAAGACAGCTGCAATAGCAGCACGTGGGGAAAATCAGAAGAAGATGAGAATTGAGATAGCAGGGAAAACAGTGGAACAGTTTTACAGCTTAAAGTATCCAGGAGGGGTGGTAGAGGAGAGGGGGAGTCTGAATTATGAGGTCAAAGAGGGGCTGCAGCTAACTGGCAGAGCGTCAGGTGTAGTATATGACAGAAGAATGTGAAGGAAGCTGATAAGTAAGGTGTACAAATCAGTGGTACAACAAATAGTATTGTATGGTACAGAAACCTGGGCAGTAAAGGCAGAGCAGCTGAGGAAGCTGAAGGAGATGGAAGTGAAGTGCCTGAGATGGGTTGTAGGATGCACACTGTGTGTCAGGCAAAGAAATGTAGACATAAGTAGAGGAGCCAAAGTGAGTGCAATTGAGGAAAAAGTAAAATTGAACAGATTATAGTGGTTCAGGCACATGTGCCCAAAACAGAACATAATCTGCTGAAAAAGATTTGGGACAGATAGGAAGAAGGAAAGAGGAAACAAGAGCATCCAGTAGAAAGGTGGATGGATTGTGTGAGAGAAGACCTGTGACAGTCAGGCATGAGTGTCAAAGAAGGAAGGAGTGTGGCAATGACTAGAGAGAGATAGCAACAGTTGACATGACACCCCAACCCCATGCAGAAAGTGGGTGAAAGGGGATTGATGATGATACATATCACAAGCAAAAGGGTATAGATCAAAGTGGAAAAGAATTATGATCACGTGGGGGATTTTGAAAGGTGGAGAAGAGTAGGATTTTGGATAACGTTCCTTTGGGAGAACAGTGACAACCATGTAGAATAATGTATTCATAAAATGGCAGACAGCAGTTTGGGAATGGAGATTGTGCCATTAAGGATAACAGTAAGGGGGTTGTGGAAAGGAGACAAGAGGAGGCTGGCATTTACTGGAGAAAATTAACAAACGAACTAAGATTTTGAGAGCAAACAGCTAGACAGAGAGACAGAACACTGGGAAGAGGCCAGGCAGGGCCCTGGACCGCTGGTAACAGACTGCCTTCCATATCAGAGACTGATGGCATGGTGTGTAAAAATAATTTGACAGAGAGTGCTAAGTGAAATATCAGCTCAGGTAGAGTTGTAGTTGTCTAGAACAGAAGCTGCTATTAAAAATGGATATTTAGTGCTGGGGGCATATAAAATATTACATGATAAATGTAAGGATCAATCAAAAGAGGCCAGAAAAGATGTGAGGACAATATGGGGGGGGGGGGGTGATCTGTACAGCACTCATGTGGACAACAAAGTCCAGAAGGTTTAGGATTTTTGCTTGGGAGTGTTAGCGTTGATATTTTTATACTCCAAACAATGCATGCAGGGTGGTGTTTGGGAGGAGATGTTAACTGTTTGTCAGTAGGTAGCTATTGAGCAATTCATGTACTGTGGCAATGAATGAAAATTTTAAAAAACAAAACTATACTGCATGAAAATAAGAATGTAAATATTGTTATCGTTTGGTTTATTTCCCATTACTGTATATGTGCCAACGTCACACTTTAAAAATGTCATGTTTAATAAAAATATCACAAAACAAATCAACTCCTATGGTTAACAATCAGGTCTTGTTAAATATGAGCAGCTCATTTCTCTCCCCCCCCCTTCCTGCTCTATCAATCACAACAGACTCTTGAGACTTCAAATGGAGGTGTGGTGGGGGTAAGGGCAGTGTTATAAGGTATCAAGAATGAGGTCATGTGGTAGCCTTATTTCAAGAACAAGCAGATAAATCTCAAGGTGATGATGGCTCTAATAAATGCTTTCAAAGCCTTAAGTCAGATATCTATTCCTGGACCATTGTTAGTGGTAACAGACAACACCACAGTGATGTGGTATATAAACAAAAAAGCTCCCGAATGTTCAGTTCAGTAAATATTCACATCCACAAAAGATGTATGTAGGGAAAGGAAACAGTTGGCCAACAACCCAAAGAGTTGGTAGACATAGTTAGGGTGGGTGTGAGGGTGCAGCCCTCTCACTTGGGTGTGTTGCCAATGCATAATCTAAGGGCATGGCATCCAGATCCAGGAAGTCACACTGTCACTTTATTCTGACCTTAGACCTATCATTGAGTATAATTTCCCCTTAATCATGTACTTAACCAACCATATGTGGCAGCTGGAACACCCACAAAGGTTCAATACCAGGAGAATCCATGCAAGATATTTAGGTGTTTATGTCCAGTTTGGTGAGTCTGTTCACTATATACGAGTGGGGTATTGTATCAAATGCCTTAGCCAGGTCCAGATAAGCAGTATGCACTGGTTTCAACTCATTCATTGCCATGATGACCTTCTTAAAAAAGTCCACCAGGGTTAGTAGGCCTGATTTTCCCTTGACAAAGCCAAACTGGGTTGGGTCTAGTATGTGAAAGCTCCCTAGGTCTTTGTTGATTATTTCCATGACAATTAATTCCATGGCTTTGCATATTAGACTAGTCAGGGGTGGTTAATGGTCCAACCTTATGAAGTGGGATAACCTCAGCAGTCCTCCATTCTCATGAAACTAAGCTGTTTTGAGGCTATACTTGAAAAGTGACTTATATGCTCCTGATAGGTCATGTATCAAGATATTTAAGAAATCCATTGAGGCTCTGCTTTTGGCCTTAGAGAACACCGCAAAGACCTGCTCTCTGTTAATAGTGAGGGGTTATGCTAGTAGGTTGTTGTGAGCCTCATAATTGGCCTTGTTCCACTTAATTAGTGCTCTTGTTTCCTGTTTAGTTAGTTTCTATCTTTATGGGAGTTGCTGTTCCTGGTTTTAGCCATGATTTCTTTCCATTTGTTATATGCCCTATAAAGGTTAGGATTCCACAAGTTTGGTTTGTTGTTAGAGTTAGTTTTGGGCTTACTTCTAGTGGGTATAGCAGTCTCTATAGAGCTATTTGCATAGTTGTAAGGGTCTGTGTGAACAATTCTGCATGGGTTGCTTTGAACTCTTGGTTAGGAGGGGCATTGAATTTTGCCACACTGTCGCTTAATAGGACGTCTTGTGCGTTGGAATAGTTCCTAACTCTTAGAGGCTTTACTTTGATTACTGATGATGATGCTTCTTAAACAGTTTGAATCAGGGCCTATCAGGCCCATTAGGATCTCTGTTTAACCAGAGTCACCGAACTAGCTTTCTCCTGAGAAAGTGGAGGACAGCAACAGTCATTCTTATGCATAAAGGGGGACCCATCAACTGTCCCATGAAATTACAGACCCATAAAGCTTGACTAGTCTTATATATAAAGTCATGGAAAGAATAAAAACATACTTGATAAATAATGACGAAGGAAGCCTCCGAACACCAAATCTGACCCAATTTGACTTTGTCAAGGGTAGGTCATGAATACTAAATCTGGCAGACTTCTTTGAGAAAGTTAATAAGGCCATGGAATAGGGTGAAACAGTGCATACCACCTAGCTCAACCTGGCCAAGGCATTTGACAATTCACCATTAAATTATTATAAATAACCTCTCAAAACTGAACAAAAACCCATATGTCACCAGATGGATAGCCAATTTTCTCACTTATAGACCACATATTGTTAGACTGGGTGACTCCAAATCCAGCAAGAGCTCAGTTACTACTGGTGTGCCACAGGTCAGTGATGGGGTCACTACTGGTTGGAATATACTTCCCTGAAGTCATGGATAATATGAAAGGCATCTGGACGACAGTTTGGCAATGACTGCAAGCTGGGGGCAATCACTGAATCCCCCATCAATCCAGATAACCTTTCATGAGGGTCTAAAGAAAGAGAAATTATTAGGGCCAGAGACATACCCTAAGACTAAATGTGAAAAAATCCAGTATTATACCCTTTAGGAAGTCAAATACCCCCACAAATTACAGCATAAATATCACAACTTAAGAGTAGACTCATAGGTGAGATATCTATGTCCACAGATAGATTGTAGCCTAAACTTTGACTGGCATGTGTGCACAGTCGTCACAGTCTTTTTCTATGTGGTACAGCTTATAAGTAAAGGTATGGCATCCAGATCCAAGGAAGTTATAGCACCACTGTACTCAGCCCTCATTAAGCCAATAGTCAAGTTAAATGCAGCTTTTGGCATGTATTTGACAAGGTACTTGTAACAGCTGGAGCGACCTCACAGAGTCCTCACAAATAAAATATAGGGTGTAAACAACATCTCTGTAGATAGACTAAAAGCCCTATCCCTTTACTCTGTCTCCTAATGACTATTATAAGTTCATAGGCGTTTACCAGGCTAATGACCACAAGGGCCTTTTTAAGACTAACTATGCATCCCAAACCTCTGACAAGTTCTGATACCCTTGATACGTGTAAGCATGGTCCTGGGAGATGAACCATTTACAGGTTACCTGTTTGCATCAGATAAATAGGTGGCAAACCAGGGATGAACTTCCAGTTTCCCATTCAGTTGTCCAAGTTGCACTTGAATTGGATTAGGGAGGAACTCTGCTTCACGTGGATGGGAAGTATGTTCCATAGACGGGGTAGTCTCTGGGATACATACCTGTCTCTCCAGCAGGTACTATTTATATCACAGGCAATGCTTAATTCTCAATGGTTAAGAATGGGTAATTCTGGTGCTGCTTGTTTTGTGGATATGCAGGAGGTCCATCAGAGTGGGGTCTGACAATGCCCTGTATGCCAAGCATAGATTTCTCCTCAAAAGCCTGTAGGAGACAGAATACAGGGATAGGGCCTTGAGGCAGTCTGCATAAGACATATTACTTATGCCCTGTATTCTTTTTTGTGAGGAACCTATGAGGACGTTCCAGTTGCTGGATATGCCTGGTTAGGTACATACCAAAGGGGGCGTTGTACTCAATGAAAGGTCTAATGAATGCCGAATACAGTGGAACAATGACTTCCTTGGACTTAGATGCCATACCTTTGTTTCTAAGTTAGTTACGCAACATAGAATGATTTTCTCACCACTGTAGACACATGATGATGAAAGGCTAGATTACTATCTATGTGCGCCCCTATGTCTCTGACTACTGGGTCAGCTCTAACGGGTGTGTTGTCAATATGATAGTTACCAGGGATAGATGACTTCCCAAAGGATACTATTATGCATGTCTTGGCATTTAGTTTTAGTCCATGACCCTGACACCAGTTGTTTGTCTGTGTCAGCCCCCCTTGGAGAACATATCTTCTATTTCCTAATCGTGTCAAAGGCCTTGGATACTTGTCTTACATCAAAAAATACTGAATGAACTTGCGTCTCTAAATCGCTCCCAGTTCACCATCTCATGGTTCTGTAGCTGACATCAAGACAATAATCAATCAAATGGCAGAATCAAATCTCAACTCTGCTCCATGGCTCTGTAGGCTTCCTACAAGGTTCAATACTTGGACCAAAACTTTGTACTATTTTCACCAGTAAACTCAGTTCTGCCACCAACTCAGCATCCATCATACAATCCACCAATGATTCCACCCTCATCTGTTCAGCCCCATCCCTCCCTCAGCTCCTCTCCAAAACACAAAAAATCATTTACAGATATAGAAAGATACCTCAGTAGCAACCAACTCATACTCAGCCCCAATAAGGCTAAAGTAATGCTATTCAGAAAAGTCAGAAATCACATCATCTCCCCTTCTCTTTCAAAGTTACTGTTTGTCGTTTTTGCATTTAAGTTACCTGTAACACATTGCACTTAAGTTACCTGGCACTTGCTCACTAAAGCAATTATATAAGTCAGCACTAAAAATTAAAAGCACTATTATTAAGGAATTCCCAATATTATTCTAGCATGTCCAAAGGTCAGTTAACAATCTCCTCTCCGGTCCAGCTGGTGAATCTGGGAATCTTGAGGCAATGTTACAACTGCCTCATGTACACAGACAACCCTCTCCTCCTCCCAACAAATTCCAACACGTGAGAGATGCAACCATATAGCCAAACTGGAGGCTAATCTCTCTCAACTCAGTACTGGCATGACCAGTCAGGAGGAGAAGGAAACCACACTCACTACAATTCCAGTCTCACATAGACCTACCACGACAGCAAACCAAACACATAATCACACAAAAACATACTCGGAGGCTCTAAATAAAGATCTGCTGAAGCAGTAGAGACCTCCAAAGCAGACACCCAAGCAGCCGCTACCCCAAAACAAAACACGTGCAACACATATCTCACAAAGCCAGTGTGCCGAACAGTCACAGCCCCTAAGACTAAACAACACACCTGATACACTTGTAATAGGTGACTCTATCGTCAGGCACACTGACGTCCCGCTCACCAGGCTGAACAAGGAGAGGGTCACGGTGAGCAGCCGGTCGGGCGCTAGGATCTGCCACATAACACAAGCACTCAGGTCACTCCAAGGCAAGTACAAATATGACTCAGTCATTGTCCATGCTGGTGTGAATGACCTGAGACGTACCTCCCTGGACTACATGAAAAGAGACATAAAGGAGCTCTCTGAGCATGTAGCCCAGACCGGTATGACCCTGACCTTGAGTAGCATCTTACCCTCACCAAGAATGATGCCACAATATGAAGACAAGATGATCAATTTCAACAATTGGCTTAAGTACTGGTGTCATTCAAAGGGGATCCAATGCCTGTCAGCCTGGGATGATATGCTCAACAAGCCACGATGCTTAGCTAGGGACGGCTTGCACCTGTCACCCCTGGGCTTTCGGATATTGGCAAAGGCTCTTGCTACCCCCATAGTGCCTTTTTTAGGCAAGGCTCAAAAGAAAAACCCACCTCCATAGGTATCACAAGGGATAAGAAACTAAGAGTAATGCTACTCAACGCCAGAAGTCTAAACCTCAAGATGCACGCACTCGAAACTCTCCTTAGCATGGAGAACATCGACATCTGTGCAGTAAGAGAAACCTGGGTCAGGGCTCCCGAGAGCACCCCAGCACTACCAAGTTATACCTCATACCATGCTTTTCGGCTCCAAAACTTGGACCGAATCACAAAAGGAGGGGGAGTATCGATATTCATCAAAGATACCCACACCTCCAGGTTGGTGGCAAAGCACGAAGCATTAGAGACTATCCATGTGCAACTAACAGTGGGTAAAACTGCCTTCCAGTTTATAGCCTGCTACAGACCACCCTCCCAAACCCAGGAACCCCACTCGGCCTTCCTGAGAACACTGGAAAATATGAAGGTCTCTCCAAACACCATTATATTGGGCGACTTCAACTACCCAAACATAGACTGGGAGCATTACTCTAGCTCCAACACCCTAGCCCAAAGGTTCCTAGAATTTATAAACTCAAATGCTATGGAACAACTTGTTACCACTCCCACAAGAGGGGAAAACATGCTGGACCTGATCATCACCAACATGGGGACTCTATGCTCCAGACCAGAAGTGTATCCCTCACTGGTAAGATCAGACCATAAACTAATCTCACTGGATATTCACATCCCGACCCCATCCCCTGCCACGAAAACCACAGTGAAAAACTTCTCTAAAGCAAATTTCACACTCCTCAAAACTGAGGTGTAATCCTTCAAAGCCCCCGGGCCTGTGGAAAATATGGCCCAGACCGCAGAATCCTTTATAAACGCATTCTATGAACACCTTCAGGAATGCATGGATCATGCGATCCCAAATAAAACCAAGACCCAATCCTCCAAAGGCAGACGTCCTGTCTGGTGGACCCCAGCCATAAACAAACTATACAACAGATGGAGGAAGCTACTAAATGATAGAGCAAAATCCCAAAAAGGGAAGGCATCACTGATCAGTATTAGCAAAAACTACGGGCACACATAAAATTGTCTAAGGCTAGCTTCGAGAGAAAAATTGCACAGGACACTAAGGATAATCACAAGGCTTTCTTTAGTTATGTTAGGAACCTGGGTGGTAATTCCCAGATATGCTCAGAATTAGTCCAAAATGACAAAAATACACGAACCCACAGACATTGCCAACATCCTAGCTGACAGGTTCAGCGCAAACTTCTCCCTCCCCACCAAAGGGCAAATATCTATCCCAGCAGAGTGCTGCCACCCTGACATCTCAGATGCTCAGGTAAGAGCCGCCTCTCCAAAGCAAAAACACAGCATCAATGGGACCAGATGGTGTCCCAGGCTGCGTCCTACATGAACTCCAAGAAGAGCTAAACCCAAACATAAAACTACTGTTCAATCTCAGCCTTACTACAGGATATGTGCCCAAAGAGTAGCGTACAGCAACAATGGTCCCTCTCCATAAAGGTGGTGCCTCAACGGATCCTGGAAACTATCGCCCCATAACCCTGACTAGCTTGGTCTGCAAAGCTATGGAAAGGATCATCATGGACCTCATAAATAAAGATATTGGGGACCTACAAACACTGGATCCTACCCAGTTCGGCTTTGTTAAGGGCAAATCCTGCCTCTTAAATCTGGTTGATTTCTTTGAAACAGTCACCAAGGCCATTGACGAGGGGAAGGTGGTCCACACAGCCTACCTGGACCTCGCAAAAGCCTTCGATACAATACCCCACTCGGGCATTATAGATAAGCTCACCAGCTTAAATATAAACCCCTGTGTCACTAGATGGATTGCAAACTGGCTCAAGGACAGAACCCACATGGTGTTAGAATTGCTGGAGCCATGTCAGACTCCAAACCAGTTACAAGTGGTGTCCCACAAGGCTCAGTCCTGGGACCTCTCTTAATCGGTATATATTTCTCGGAGGTACAGGCCAACACGGAAGGACTGTTGCTGACCAAGTTCGCAGATGACTGCAAACTGGGCGCCATAATCAACTCTTCAGTCGACACAAGCATCCTCCAAAAGGGCCTCATAGAAACAGACAACTGGTGCCAGAGCCATGGCCTCAAGATGAATGCCAAAAAGTGTATAGTCATCCCCTTTGGCAAAAACAAAGTGCCCACAAATTACCACATAGGTGGTAATCCATTAAGTACAGAAGAAGTAATTAGGGACCTGGGAACCCAAGTTGATAGCAATCTCTCATTTGACAACCACGTGGCCAAAGTGGTTAGAAAAACATTTTATATAGCCCACCTAATCATGAAGGGATTCACATCTAGATCAGGCGAGGTCATCGTGCCTCTTTACTCATCCCTCATCAGGCCCATAATTGAGTACAATGCCCCTTTTGGGATGTACCTTACCAGACACCTGCAGCAACTGGAAAGACCCCAAAAGTACCTCACCAAGAGGATCAAAGGGCTCAAATAGATGCCATATGCTGCCCGGTTAAAGAAACTCCAGCTCTACTCAGTGGCATAACGCCTGTTCAGAGGCGATCTGTGCCTGACGTATAAAGCCATGTCCAACCCGGAATTAATGGACATGCTGCACCTCAGAAAATCCAAATCCCATCGAGCTACGCGCTCGAGAGACTTGAACCTCAGCACTGAAATAAAAAGGACATCCTGGAGAGACAGATTCATAACCCAGAGGCTCCCTTCACTCTGGAATAAAATCCCAATCCAGGTTAGGCAGAGTCCCTCATTGACTCTCTTCAAGAGGAATCTTGATGAGTGGATGGGCGATCGTAGGTTTACCCCGGGTATCACTTCTGTGTCACTGTTAGACAGAGGCACAGTATACTAACCTCGAAAAAGGGCATAGCAAAATAAATTTAAAATGGGTGGCGAAAGCCAAACACATTCTGGATAGGCTTATAAATGCCCTAGGGCAGATAGCCTAGTATGAACCTATGAACCTATGAACATATACTCCAAAAACATTAAAATCAAACCTGCTGACCACACCAAATTGCTTGGTGTCACCATTGACAATGGCTTAAAGTACGATAAACACATCACCCTAACAATCAAAAAGGTACATATTAAACTAGGCACCCTGTGTAGATCCAAATCTTTCCTTACCCCAACATCTTGACAGTCTATAGCCAGAACCCATCTGTTATCCACCCCATTATATGCCTCCCCTATGTTCACTAATATAAGGAAATCAGAGCTTAATAAACTGGAGACCTGCTACAATAAAATAGCCAAGTTTGCCTCCAACCATCCATATAGATCACACCACTGGATAGCCCTCAAACAACTAATATGGGTTGAATTACCTAACCTTATTCAACTAAACCAACTCTCAGTTGCTCACTACATCATATACCAGCCCAATTAATGGCCTGCACTCAAAAATCTAGTCCTACCCCACTCTAATAGTAGATCATTGCAATCTAACAACAAATTACTTCTTAAAGTTACAAAAGCCAATAACAGTTTTGGCGAAGCACTCTTCTCTAAACAAATTTCACAAATGTTGAAAATGTATTGTTTGGCTTCCACTCATCTAAATGACCATATGTGACATTTTATCCAACATCTCTATTGTACAATATGAATTTCACTGTTAGAATATGTATGTCGTGTATTAATTGCATGTTTCTTGTATTTATTTTAATTGTATGCAGAGCTTTTCTCCCTGGGCCTACACTGAAAAAGTACAGTTTTGTACCTACCATAAATGTAGATGTCCGATAGATATGCAACTGCAGTCATAACATATGGGATGTCCTGCCTCAGGCAGCCCTCGGTCGGCCGAATTCCAAAGTCTGGGTCCGGCGTCGGCTGGTGTTGCCTCCTCTCCGACGTCACAACGGCTGGAGTATAAAGGCATCGGCCGACGCCATCTTCTTCAGTGTTTCTTGCCCCAGATGCCAGGTGCCCTCCTTGGAAGGCTAAATTTGGTAAATGGATAAAAATAATCCCAAACATGCACAACAGTAATAAACAGATACACCATAGGAGATACCCCAGCTGAAGGGAAGAGGGTAGGGACCCAAAAAGAAGGATACAGAGGGGTAGGAGGGTGGGAAAATCGACTGCAGTTGCATATCTATCGGACATCTACATTTATGGTAGGTACAAAACTGTACTATGTCCTTCAAGAATGCAACTGCAGTCATAACATATGGGTTGAGTACCATAGCCAAGCTGGGGGTGGATGGAACTAAGATAAGGATGGTGTAGCTAAAATCCCCTGCAGGACTGCCGAAGCAAAGCCTGCTCGGGATCTGGAGTATAAGGGCAGGTTCTAGTGCTTGGTAAATGTATGCACGGAGCTCCATGTAGCAGCTTCTAAAATGTCCTTTGTTGCCACTCCTCTTAGAAAAGCTGTAGAAGTGGCTATAGCTCTGGTGGAGTGTGGCCTGATATTGGCTGGCACACCTTTTCCATGGAAAGAGTAGCAAAATCTGATGCAATGTCCAATCCATTTTGAAATTGTTTGCTTGGAGATTGCTTTTCCTTGTACTCCAGCAGCATAGGCTACAAACAGCTGATCAGACCTTCTGGTGGCCTTAGTTCTGTCCAAGTAGTAGCGTAATTGTCTGTGTATGTCCAAAGTATGCAGAAGTTTTTCCCCCTTATTTTGAGGATTGGGAAAGAATGCAGGTAGATGAATAGCTTGATTTAGAGACACCCTGGAAATTACTTTTGGCATGAATGTAGGGTTGGTTCTTAGAGACTCTGTCTTGATGAAAAATGAGGAAGGGGGCACTGCCATGAGTGCCTGTATCTCGAAACTCTTCTTGCAGAGGTGACTGCCAATAAGAAGGCCGTCTTCCATGACAGAAATTGCATCTCTGAGGTTGCTGCTGGCTCAAATGGAGGGAGAGTTAGTTTTTCCAACACGTAGTTGAGGTCCCATGCAGGTACTGGCTGTTTTCTGGGAGGTTTAATATTCTTTATCCCTCTTAGAAACTGTCTTAGCAGAGGATGCGAAAAAACTGGAGGGTCACAGTTGTATTTTGCTGAGATTGCTGAGGCATGAATCTTTATTGAGGAGTATGAGAGTCCAGTATGAAAAAGTTCTGCCAAGTATTCTAATATCTGAGGTATACTCAGTAATGCTGTGTCCTGACCCCTGTTGGCATTCCAGATACTGAATCTCTTCCACTTGGCTGAATAGGTTTTTCTGGTGGAAGGTCTGCGTGCTTCCATCAAGATCTCTTGAATAGATTTGGAAAGAGAGATTGGCGTTGAAGTCATGGTAGCCTCCAGGCTGTCAAATGCAATGTTTTCAGGTCTTGATGTACAGTCCTGTAATTGTGTTGAGTTAGGAGCAGGGGCCATAGGGTCAGAGGCCATGTTTTGGTCCAAGTTATGGTCAATAGTAATGGGTACCAGTGTTGCCTCGGCCAGTCTGGAGCTATCAAGATGCCTGTTGGTTGTTCTGCTTTGATCTTCAGTATCACCTTGGTCAGCAGAGGCAGGGGAGGGAATGCATAAATTTTTAGAGAATTCCAGCTGAAGGAGAGAGCATCCATTTTCCAAGCTAGAGGGTGGTGAGTCCTTGTGCAGAACTTTTCCAGGTGGTGATTCAAGTGGGAAGCAAAAAGATCTACGTCCAGTCTTCCCCATGTCCTTGCCAGTTGAGAGAAAATGTGAGGGCGCAGCATCCATTCGTGTGGATCCATCTGCTCAGATTGTCCGCCAGTACATTGTCCTTGCCTGGTACAAACTGGGATTGTAAATGTATCCTCAAGCTCAGGGACTTTTCCCAGAGAAGCATTGTTAGTCTGCAGAGGGGGTAAGAATGAGTGCCTCCCTGCTTGTTTATGTACCACATGACAGTAGTGTTGTCTGTCCTTATTAGCAGATGTCCCTGTCTTAGTGTTTTTTCGAAAGTCTCGATGGCATGTATCACTGCCAGCATCTCCTTTTGGTTTATGTGCAGATGACTTTCCTTTGGCGTCCAAAGACCTTGAATGCATCTGCCCTCCATGTGTGCCCCCCATCCATGGTCTGAGGCATCTCTTGTTATCATTTGGTCTGCTTGTGGTCTGTTGAAAGGCATGCCTTCGTTTAGTTGACTGGCTTGAGCCCAGCATAGAAATTCCTTTTGCAGACATGGAATAAGTGGGATTATGTCCTCTAGGCTGTTGCTGTGTTGAGACCATAAGTTTTTTAGATACCATTGCAGCTTTCTCATATGAAGTCTTGCCAAAGGTATCAGAAGGATGCAAGATGCCATGAAGCCCAGGGCCTGCAGGATTTTCCTTGCAGTCAGCTGGGAAAGCTTTGCTAGGCCTTTAAAGTACTCTGGTAAGTGCTGCTGTTTTTCCTCTGTGCGGTAGGCCATTTGTTTTTCCGTGTCCAGTTTGGCTCCTAGAAATATAATTTGTTGGGATGGTAGTAAGTTTGACTTCTGAATGTTGACTGTGTATCCCAAGGCCTGCAGTAGATGCATGACATAGTCCAAATTCCCTTTTAAGGTTTGTTTGTTGTCTGCTTGTATGAGACAGTCGTCCAAGTAGGGGTATATTTGAATCCCCTGCTGTCTGCAGTGTGCCACTACTGATGCCAGGCATTTCGTGAACACTCTGGGTGCAGTAGATAAGCCAAACGGCAATGCTGAGAATTGATAATGCTCTGTCCCTGCAAGAAATCTGATGTATCTTCTGCAGCTTTGTCTGATTGGGACATGCAGGTATGCCTCCTTGAGGTCCAGAGTAACCAGCCAAGACCCCTTGCCCAACATGGGAAGAATTTGCTGCAACGTCAGCATTTTGAACTTTGGCACAATGAGAAAAGTGTTTAGAGTTGACAAGTCCAGTATGGGTCTTCACTTGTTTTCTTTTCTTGGAACAAGGAACAATCTTGAATAAAATCCCTGGCCTTGTTCCTGAGGAGGAACCCTTTCTATTGCTTTTATACTTAATAGCTTGGAAACTTGAGTGAGTGCCTCTGCCCTTTGATGATGTGGCAGGTTTGGCATGCCTTGTTTTATTGGTAATGTGTGGAAGTGGAATCTGTAACCCTTGTCTATCAAATCCAGAATCCAATTGTCCTTGGTTAAGATATGCCAGTTTTGTGAGAATAAGCCTAATTTTCCGCCCAGAGGTGCTTCTCTTTGAACCTTTGTAGGCGGTACGAAAGTCAAGTCATTGTGATTGTCCTTGTGGTGCAGCTGAATTGTCTGCGCCACTTTGATTTGGAGGTTGTCATTGGCGTCCCCTGTAAGATCCTCGGTATTGCCCTCTACCTCGGCCACGTCTGCTTTTTCCCCTTTGAAACTTGTCAGAGCCGGGGAAGGACCAATTCTTGGAGGGCCAGTTTCTGCTGAATCTGGGTGGCTGAACCTGAAGGAAATCCTTGACTGTCTGTACTGACTTTGCTTTTTCCTCTATGGATTTCAATACATCTTGTGCAGTAGCACCAAAAGCTTTTGTTTTTCCAATGGTGCATCCAGTAACTTTACTTTAACATGGTCAGGCAAAGACTGATCCTTCAACCAAGCATGTCTCGTATTACAGCCCCAGTCATAGCTGCCCTACATGACGCTTCCAGTGCATCATAACCACACTGCAGAAAATGGTTATTAACCTGCTGAGTGTTATGAATATGATCCTGCAGTGCCTTTTTATCAATAGGCTCAGATGAGGCTAACTTTTTCTGTAAATCATCTAGGAGAAAATCTTGGTACTGAAACATGTGAAAAAGGCAGTTAAGAGACCTCATGGCTAAAGTAGTAGAGGTATATACTTTTTTACCCCATCTCTCCAGGGACCTTGCTTCCCTGTCAGCTGGCAGTGGGTTTTTGGCAGAGGAGGAAGCCACTCCCTTGGGGCCCTGTGAAATAGTTTCTAGGTCCACAGAGTGAGCCTTAAAAAGGTGCTTGTGAGTGTCAGGGACCCTGTAATATCTGTCCGGCTTGACAGGAGCAGGAGGAAGAGAATCAGGGTTGGCACTGGAGTCAGAGTAAACATCATCCAAAACGTCCATAACTGGAGGGATAGCCAAAGGTCTGTGCTGGGGGAGCTTGAGGAAAGTACGTAGCCTTTTCCTGGAGTCAGAGAATTCCTGACCCTGCCATTGAAAATGTTCCCTCATGGAATGCAGAACTTCCCCAAATGAGAAATCCTCTGGGGGGGAGGCAGAGGGAATAGATTCCTCAGCATCAGAGTCCTCGTAGGCCTGGAAGGGTTCTTTTTGAGTATCAGAGTGCTCAGAATCCCCAGAGGCTTCATCCGAGGAGAGGTCGTCCGCCTGCTCAGTTCTAGACCTTTTCTCTGCAGGTGGCTGAGAACCCCTATCCTGATGAGGCTGAGACACCCTGATAAGGGAAATAAGATCTGCGGCCAGAGACATGATCTGCTTATCAGAAGAAGGAGCCTGGGCAGGTTTAGGATGGGCCTTGGCCTGACTGGCGGCCTTAGCACGTGCAAAGGCCTTGATGGACATGGAAACAGGAGGCCTGGCAGTCCCACGTGCAGGCGTTACCTTGTCCACAGGAATGGTGTCGGGTAGATCCAGAACTTCGGTTTCCGGAGGAAAATCAACAACCGGCACCGGAGAGATCTCCGAGACCGAAGGTCGTGTTAACGCTGTGTCGTCGGCCTGGAGCGGTAGATTTACCACTTCCGAAGGAACCGGAGCACTAGCAGAGGGTTTAGGAGAAACATCAGTAGTGGACGCGGGCCGAGGATGTCGGTCCCGGTCCTTACATTTTTTAGCAGATTGGGTTGTCGGTTGTTCCGACGGCATGATATACGCAAAAGATTCACCGAAGAAGTCCTCGGCGAATTCTGCCCGGCGCCTCAGAGTGCGCTTATTAAAGCAGGCACAGGCAGCACAGGCCGAGACGTCGTGGTCTGGGCCCAGGCAGGGAAGGCAGAGAGAATGGAAGTCCTTATGAGGTATTTGTTTACCACAAGACAAACAATTATTAACTTTCTCAATTTGTTCTGACATCGGCTGAGGCAAGAATAAATGTTCCCCAATGGGGTACTTAGCTTTTAGATGACTTCGGTACTGAAAACACAGGAGCTGACCGACCGGCACTTGCGAACTGCTTCTGCTTCGGGCACCGCGCGGCAAGAAAGACTGGAGAAGATGGCGTCGGCCAGTGCCTTTATACTCCAGCCGTTGTGACGTCGAAGAGGAGGCGACACCAGCCGACGCCGGACCCAGACTTTGGAATTCGGCTGACCGAGGGCTGCCTGAGGCAGGACAACCCATATGTTATGACTGCAGTTGCATTCTTGAAGGACATCAGGTCTCTATGATCCAGCTGGTCCATCCCGGTAAATAAATAAATGAATAAATAAATAAAGTCCAAACTTAATCTTTCAAAAGCTCAAATTATTGTGAGGGCATTCAAAAATAAACATTTTTACATACATCATCTACAGTTAGCACTACTTTGCGCTCTACATCTCCATCATAATAAAGTATTAGCCATAAAGACTGAAATTTTCATAATTCTTATTCATTATCCCCTTGTCTTTTGTTCAGACAGTTTTTCCCAACTAGAAAGAGAATGCAAATTATTGGCTGTTTTTGGCCAATGCAGCAATACTTCCCTAGTGCAGTGGTCATACTAAGAAGCACATCTCATACTCACACTAAATAATCCACTAAACGTCACGCATTATCTATCTATCTGTCTATCTATCTGTCAATCTATCTGTGTTTTGTATGTATGTATGTACACATGTAAGCACCTGTTTTCATTCACTCAGTGAAATAAAAATGAATGGATCATTTCTGTACGTAGCTTGTACTGTTGCTATGGGCAACAGATATCTATAATGTTCCGACAATATTTATCAAAAGAAAAAAAAATCATGAATATCTGAAAAGAGGGGTAGCAGATGCTCTCAATAAGTAGAAGAGACAGTGGATCTCTAGTCCTTAGTTTACTAAGTAACAGCACTTCATTCGTAGCCAAATCTTTCACCTGTTTAGATTTCCCAAATGTTTGCTTCATCTGTTCCTCAAAAAATTTGTGGTTTTCTGATAATTGACCTTGTACTGTCACTAAATAATTAGATACATGTGAGTTTCAGATTTGTATCCTTTAGAAAATGCATGCTACCACAAAGGCTGTTCTTCTAACAACTTCATGCGTTTGTCCCCATTACTTTAGGTTTCTCATGCCAAGAGTTTGTGGGCTATGTTTGCAACCATTCTCCACCTCTCAGAAGCGTAGCTAGGTCGAGGCGAGTGGGGTAGTTACACTGGGCGGAAAGGGTCTGGGGGCATGATTGGCCATTCTTCCTCCAGATCTCCATTCTATCTCTTTAGTGCAATACCGGCTTTCAAAAGTAAGTATTGCATTTGCAGTGAAATCTGAACATGGATGATGTAAACTGTAGCAACTGTTTGCTACATTTGTAGCAAGCATTTGTTACAGTTTAATATAAAAAGTGTTGTTTTTTTCTAATCAAGACATGAGCACCATACCGATCCATGCTGGCAGGGTACAAATAAATTCACACATTCTACTTTCCAGATTTTCATGTGATATGCATCTTTTTGCTTCATATTTTTTTATTTGTTCCTCATAAAATGTGTGCATTTTCTGGCAAATAACAGAGGGTTGAAGTCTCTAAATAATGACAGCCATCATAGTAAAGGATACATATCCTTCAGAAAATACCAGCTAACATGAGGCCTGTTACTGTAGACACCTTCAAAGTTTACTAAAAGCACTTTTAATAGAAGTATCAATCATTAGCGGACTGGAGTTCCGCTGTGGTGACCCCTAATCGGGAAAAGCCAAAAGACATTAGTTTTATGCGGGGGTGCAGGAGAAGGATCTCGGGGAGGGCACTGAACCGGGACCTGAATGGCTGAGGCGGGGGTGTCATGAATCTGGTTAGAATGAACAGCATTTTTTTTTTACAAAAGGGGAGTGTGGATCTGATCATAATTAGCTGGCCGTCCTCTAAAATATAGAGAGCACTTAATATAGTATAGTGGTGGTGGTGTTTTTTTTGGCTCTGCACTTAAAAGCTGCGGGTGTGGGTTTTGTGGTACCGTCACAAGGTGCTGGTATATCTAGCTATGCTCCTCCTATCATGACTGGAAAGAAAAGATGACTGAATAATTATATATATATATATATATATATATGTATGGTGTCCTGGAAGTATGATGCTGATATTCGTAAGGTTGCAGGGGGGGGGGGGGTTAATGGATCATTTGTGTAGGTATGTACTTTTGCCACTGCCCTCAATATTGTAATGAGAAACTCTTAAAACTAATCGGAACTAGTGCAACTATCCTGGAGTTCTCCAAGGGGAAGCAAAAGAGGAATGGATCAGGTATTTCCACAGGAAAAAAAAAAGGCAGCAAGTAGGCATGAACTGACTGTGATGTCATTAAGTGGGAGGTTATTAACAAAGTGGGCGGTAGCAATTACATTCAGTCCGAAGAAAGTAACTCTGTTTAAAAGTGAGATAGTGCCCCTTTAAACTCCAATTGATGGATTCCCTCCCTTCCCCCACCCCAAGTGATTGCTCAGGTATAACACATCAAAGGTTTTAAAAACCCTGGATGCCATATTTGCTCTACTTTTGCAGCTGAAAGCCCTCCAGGTGTAGCATCTCTAGTGACAGTGTTATTTTTTTCTTTTTCTCAGTGTTGTCTTCCACACTGTAAACTCACTGTCCCTGCACAGAGTATTTCGGTAATTTCAATGTTGTCTTCCACACTGTAAACCCACTGTCCCTGCACAGAGTATTTCGGTAATTTCAATGTTGTCTTCCACACTGTAAACTCACTGTCCCTGCACAGAGTATTACGGTAATTTCAATGTTGTATTCCACAATGTAAACTCACTGTCCCTGCACAGAGTATTACGGTAATTTCTCTCTAAGGTAGCTTTCCAGTTATTTTTTATTTTGCTGGTATAGTTTATATTTGGATATTAGAAGCTTATGTTTTTGTTTTTGATTACTCCCATTTTCACTAAACCTGATTCAGAGCTCCTCTAAATGATAGTGCTGAGGTAGTAATACTCTGTTCCTTTTTCAAGTGCTGAATGATATGTATGGTAAAGTGGTGAAGCTGCTACACTGTTGCAATATTGTCTGGCAATGGTATATTCCACCTAGTTACACTGACTGCTGCTACTGAATATTCTGTTTCTGTTAGTTAAATATACATTGTAAAGTGCTGAAATAGAAGTTATGTCCTTACCATAACGTTCCATGTGGAGTGTTCATCTCGCCTTTGTTCTTACACATGGGTTCGGAGCCGATCCTCGGCTCCGTGCCGGCCTCTTGCAAGCTCTGCATCGAGAAGAAGCTCGAGACAATCTAATACCCACAATCCCCCTCTGCCTTTACCTCAGATCTAGTTTGCAAGCAAACCAATCTCCAGAGAGAGCACATTCATGCTTACATCACATATGCACAGAAAAAAGAGTCTATACATAACTATATATATAAAAGAACAATAGACATATATATATATATATATATATATATATATATATATATATATATATATATATATATGCCAACTATGTACACAACATCTGCAAAGCAGTAGCAGAATGCTCCCGGCCAGGCATCAAAAGAACGTTCTTCTTAAGGGCGGGAGGGTGGGAATGTAAGAACAAAGGCGAGATGAAAACTCCACATGGAACGTTATGGTAAGGACATAACTTCTATATGTGATAGTGTTCAATCTCGCCGTTTGTTCTACATGGGTAGCGCCCTAGCTCCTTGTTCCTGAGGAACTCACGGAAGGACGTTCTTGAGCACAGTGGAACCAAAGGTTGCCCTGTCCCTAGAAGCCTTGTCTACCTTATAATGAGAAATGAATGTATGTGGCTTAGACCAAGTAGCAGCCGCACAAATAGCGTCTAGTGGTAGGCGGGCTGCATGAGCCAGAGATGTAGACACTGACCTTGTGGAATGTCCTTTGGGTTTGTGTGAGAGAGTTAGATTTGAGGAGTCATAGACATAAATTATACAATCCGTTAGCCACTTAGAAAGAGTTCTTTTGGTAACCGCTAGTCCTTTCCTGCTATCGGCAAAGGCCACAAAAAGTTGATCAGTTTTTCTGTGATCTTTTGTTCTATCCAAGTAAAATCTTAGTTGTCTGTGTACATCTAATTTGTGCAACATATACTCCATCTTGTTGGAGTGATTTTTGAAGAAAGTGGGTAATTCAATGGACTGATTAATATTGTTAATAGAACACACTTTAGGGAGGAAGGATGAATTAGTTCAAGAGAAACTCTGTCAGAGTGAAAGATCAAATAAGGGTGCTTGATGGAGAGAGCCTGAAGTTCAGATACTGCTAGCGGAAGTAATGGCTACCAAAAGAGAGTCTTCCAGGACAAAAATTTTAATGGGCAAGAAGAGGCAGGTTCAAAGGGGGGCAACATTAATTTAGATAACAACAAGTTTAGACTCCAAGGTGACGTAGGAGATCTGACTGGTGGTCTAATATGAAAAACCCCTTTTAAAAAGGCTTTGCAAAGTCTGTGGGCCATAACAGGAGCCCCACCTTCTTCCACATGGAAATTTGAAATGGCAGCCAATTCAACCCTTAGTGTAGCAGGAGAAGCACCCTGATGGAATAAGTCCGTTAAAAACTCTAATATTTTATTCAAAGGAGCTATGAAAGGATCCACTTGCTGTGTATTCGCCCAGAATACAAATCGCTTCCATTTACTAGAATATGTTTTAGTAGTGGAAGCTTTATGAGAAGCCACCAATATATTCCGAACTGCTGGCGAAATAAGATCAGACCTGGCTAAGTTGGGAATTGGAGCAACCAAGCTGCTAGATGGAGGGACCGGAGTGCGGGATGGGGAACCCCTGACGAGTGAGTCAATAGATCTGGCTCTGGGTCCAGAATCCAGGGTTCCCGAATGCAGTGTGTCTTCAGGAAGGGGAACCAAATTTGACGAGGCCAGAATGGGGCAATGAGGATTATTGTCCTGTGAAGGTTTCTGGCTTTCTGGAGAAACTTCGATATCAGGGGAAATGGAGGAAATGCGTAAAGGAGTCCCGGGGCCAATCGTGAATCAGTGCGTCCCTGGGGACTTCCCCTGGAGGGGGTAATAGGGCAAAGTAGCTCCTGCATTTGGCGTTCATTGGAGACGCAAACAGATCGCAGGAAGGCTGGCCCCACATGCGAAAAATCCTTTTCGCCACTGACTGTTTTAGGGACCACTCGTGCGGTAACAGAATTGCTCTGCTCAGCCTGTCGGCTATGACGTTGGATGACCCGGGATGTGCGTTGCTATTAGAAAGCGACCCGTGGACTCCGCCCACTGCCAGATTCTCATGGCCTCTCTGCATAGCTGATAGGACTTGGTTCCCTCTTGCTTGTTTATGTACCAGACTACCGACATGTTGTCCGTCTGAACTGCAATAGTTCCTAGAGGAAGAAGGGGAGCAGAGTGTTGCAACGCTAGAAACACTGCCCTCAACTCTAGAACATTGATGTGCAGATTGTACTCCAAATTGGTCCATTCGCCTTGGACTGTCTGTCCCTGAAAGATGCCCCCCCACCCTATCAGGGAAGCGTCCGTGGTCACCGTAACTGTAGGCGTGGGTAGCACAAATGGTCTCCCCTTGGAAAGGTTGCACGTTTGAAGCCACCAGTTTAGATGTGTCTTGCATGTTTTCGTTATAAGAATCTCGTGTGTTAGAGGTAGTTGTTGAAACGACCATTGTGCAAACAGTAGCCATTGAAGGACTCTCATGTGCAGCCTTCCCAAGGGTATTGCAATAAGGGAGGCTGACATGAGTCCCAAAACCTTCAGTACCAGTTTTGCTGGAGATTTCCTTGACAAAAGTAGAAGACGTGTGTAAGTCTCAAGTGATAGTATCCTTTCGGAAGTCTTAGAATTAACTGGCGTGTGTTTAATTCTGCTCCTATGAACAAAATATTTTGTGATGGCTGAAGCAAGGATTTTCGAAGTTCACGGAAATTCCTAGGTGAACACACAGTTGAAGAGTAAAGTCTCTGGCCTGTAATAGTTGACGCTGGGTGGTGGCAGAAAGGAGCCAGTCGTCCAGATACGGAAACACCTGGAATCCTTGGCGTCTCAAGTGAGACGCTACCACTGCCATGCATTTGGTGAAGACCCTGGGGGCTGAGGTCAGACCAAAGGGCAGGGCTCGAAATTGAAAGTGACTGGCCCCCAGCCGGAAGCGCAAATGATCTCTGGATGCCCTGGCCATTTTGATGTGGGAGTATGCATCTTCTATATCTATTGAGCACATCCAGTCGTCCTTCTGTAAGAATGGAAGGATCGATTGAAGCGTGACCATTCGGAACTTTTCTTTCCTGACGAAGGTATTGAGGTAGCTTAGGTCCAGGATGGGCCTCCAGTCCCCTGTTTTCTTTGGAACTAAAAAGAACCTTGAGTAAGTCCCGAATCCTTGCTGGTCCGCTGGGACTGGTTGGATGACTCTTTTTCTAGCAGCTTTGAAATTTCCATAGCTGCTGGCTCGCAGATGGGGGGTACATCTGGGAGTCTTTTCTTTGGAATGGGATGGGATAGAAAGGGTATGTTGTAACCTCTGGTAACCACGCTTTTACCCACTTGTCTGTAGTTACATTTTGCCAGGCCTGAGGGTATAAAGCTAAGCGACCCCGACTGCCTCCAGAGCAGGACAGTCGGGCCTCCTCTCAGGAGTGCTGGAAAGGTTTACCAGGAGTGTATCCCTGTCACCTTGATGTTGCGGACCCCTCTGCCGCCTGGGCGTCTTCCACCTCTGCCCCTCCTCTGCCTCTAGAGGGGCATCTCCCTGTGTGCCTGGGAAAGATCCTTGGGGTTTTCGAAACCACATTTTTCCACCACGTTGCCCTTTGGGGTATGGTCTGGTTGGGGTGGAAAACGGACTCCGACAGCAGACAGAGTCTTTCCCTCCTGTTCACACCGGGTAAGGGTCTCCTTTACTTTGGGGCCAAAGAGAGTGGCACCGTCAAATGGGGCGTTAGTAAAGGAAGACTTGAAGGCTTCCGCAAAGGAACATAAGCGCATCCAGGATTGTCTACGAAGAGCAATCGCTGAAGCTGCTGCCCTACTCGAACCTTCGCTGCGAGGAAATCAGCCTCATGGACGAGTTCACAATGGATGTAAGGGTATTAAGTTGCGCTGTCACTTTGTCTGAGAAAGCCGCATCTGTAGTACCCTGGAGGGTATCTCCCAACTCTTTGACTAGATCCCTCTGTAGACGTGTAAAATGGGTCAAATAGTTCAGGGATCGCATGGAAAAAGCCGCTGAACTAAAAATGCGCTTCCGCACCTATCCATCGTCCTAGAATCTTTATTAGGGGATGGACAGATGAGGAAGACTCTGACATCTCCTTTTTCGTGGCCGCTGCCACCACCATAGCGTCCACTGGAACTCCTTTTGTTAAGTAGGTCTTGTCCTGAGGTGCCATGATGTACTTATTGGGTTTCCTTGGGACTGGTTCCACTGTGTCAGGAGCCTCCCACGCCCTTCGAGCAATTAGTTCCATTAATTCGTCGAAGGGAGGAGTGACCCAGGAGGAAGAAGGGCGAGCACCAAATGCCTTCAGCAAAACTGACTCATCCTCAGAAGGGGGAAGGGACTGCCAGTCACCTCTCTGTTTCAGGATCTCCAATATGTCCGAAAAAGAGACATCTTCTGAAGGTGACTTAGGGGACCCTTCTGACTCATCTAAGTCAGTATCAGATGTCAAGGATTCTTGTGGAGAATCCAAGTGTCTCCTCTTACACAATCTTTTCCTAGGGACTTCTTCGTGGGGAGCATCCGAAGAAGCCTCCGAGGAAGAGGGGGCACCCTCCAGGGGTGGCTGAGACACTGGTGCCCGACGCTTGGATGTGGCCGTGGGTGCAGAGGAGGATAACGGCCCTTTATGGGAGGAGAGGTTGCTTCCACTGATGTGGTTGTCTGGGTAGACAACACCTTCCTCATTAGGTCGAAGCCCCGGGTCCCGCATCAAGAATCTCCCGGTTCGAAGAAATGGGAAGAATCCCCAACACAGGCACCGAAGGCATCGACCCGAGGACGGAGCCGATTGATCCGCGCCCGAGGCCCCGAGGGGAAGAGTCGGAACCGAAACGTCGGTTCGACTCGCCCCGGACCAAGGACAGATCGTCGGCTCCGAGACTCGGTATCGGGTCGACGGAGTCGAGGTGAGAGGAACAGACCAAGAAAGGGCGGTTCTGGACCGAGGGCTCCACAATCAGAAGATCAGCCTCTTCCGGCTCCAAAGACTGAACAGGTCTCGGAGGAGGAATGGATGGAGACACTGGGAGGCCTTCAAGTTTCGACACCAACTGGGTGGAAACCAAATAAGTTTGGACAGGGCGAATGCTCCAATAACTTCTGCACCACACGATCCACATCGATATCAGAGAGTTTGGAAGAAGAACGGGTCGAAGGAACCGAAGACGGAGCCGACCTCAATAAGGTCGAAGGAGGGAGCTCCATGACGGCTTCCAAGACTCGAGGCTCAGGAACCGATACCAGTTGAACACTCGGCCCCGAAGTCTGTGGAACCGGTGATCTAACTTTTGCTGAAGAGCTCGGAGCCGATGACTTGGGCTCCAACGTCTTCGATTCCTTAGAGGATTTCGATGCCTGGTCAGAAGCATCCAGAGCCTCCTGAAAAGAAGGTTTTAATAAACCTCTGTCCATGAGTTTCCTGCCTATCTGTCATGACCCTCCCACTAAAAGAGTGACAGATAGAACAGTCCTCTTGCAAGTGGAGAGGGCCAAGGCAGTAGACGCAGGAACTATGGTTGTCAGTCACTGACATTTTCTGGCCACACTGACAACGCTTAAATCCTGATTTTACCTTATCAGACATTTTACAAGAAAAAGACAAGTCCAGTATTATAGTCAAATCCGAGAAAAAAAATGTCAAATCCGGTTTAAATGTCAAATCCTTTTTAAATTTAAGAAGGGTTGTAGGCCCCGAAAAACTCTAACCGATTAATAAGATTAACGGTACCGAGAATTTAACCCACTCAACACACAATCACTCAGTATATCAAGTTATATCAAATAAAACAAGAAAATCCAATAAAATATAACAAATTAAGTTATATCTTAACTTTAGATGCTCGAGCTAGCTCCCAGCGATGCGAACGCAGCAGCGGCAAACTAGATCTGAGGTAAAGGCAGAGGGGGATTGTGGGTATTAGATTGTCTCAAGCTTCTTCTCGATGCAGAGCTTGCAAGAGGCCGGCACGGAGCCGAGGATCGGCTCCGAACCCATGTGTCAGAACAAACGGCGAGATTGAACACTATCACATTGATATTTATGGTAAACTGGTGAAACTGCTACATTGTTGCAATATTGTCTGGCAATAGGATATTCTAACTAGTTACACTGACTGCTGCTGAATAAGACTGGTTGGAGAGTCTGCATGTATTTCTTTTGGTGACTTCTAATAGGCTATGTTAACTTGCTCTGCTTTCTGTACAATATTTATGATGTCTGTGTTTATTTTTATGTCCTTATGTTATTGATTTTAGTCTTACATTCTTTCCTTTGTCTTCTTTGCAACTTTTAGAGCCACTGAGCACCTAATCGCTTTGCCCCCCCCCCAATTTGTCTGAGCAAGGAATCCTCTCACTCTAGCTAAAAGTAAAGAACATTCTAACTAGCAATCATCAAAAAATATACTGTAGCCCCAGGTTTAACTCCAGGAACCTTGTTGTTGCCACTTGTGTATTTGTAGGTGCCTGTTTCGTGACTACTGTTGTAAAATCTGTTACAGTCAGCTAGAGTGCATACCCCAAGGGCGATAGCTGCAAACCTTCTTCTTCTTAGCCCACCCCCACCCCTTTCATCCATTTCACTGTTGATGCATTTTGTTTAACTTATTTGTTTTATGTTAAGGTATTTAGCCCCTCTCAGAGTCATAGCCTTCAGTCCTCCCCTCAATGCTTACTCTTCACTAATTATGTACTACCTGCTTGTCTCTCCCTTTTCAGCCAGCATAGGGCTCCCCTGAGTTACCTGCTCACTCAGATTACCTTACTGATTGTTTTTCTTATTTTCTTTCTTCTTGTGCTTTCTCCTTCTTTTTTTCCTTACTCTTGTGCTTCCTCCTTGCAGGGTCAACACACTCCGTTCACCCTTGCTATGCTTGGGTTCACTCTGCTCCCCTACTCCCATTCCCACCCACCACCACTTTCATTTCCTTTATACTTCTCTCCTCTTCACCCCCTTCTCTTCTGACTGATCCCCTCCCCATACCATGTAGCTTATTCCCCTCCTACCATACTTTATTTCCTATACCCATCACTAATCTCCTTCTTCAAATCTGCCTTAGTCCCCCCTTCTCTATCAATCACGTATCTCTCTTTAAACCTCCTACACCTTACTGCTCTTACTAACATTCACCCGACTCTTCTCTACTATGTCACCTCACCACCTACTTATCCCCTCTCTCCTCCTCCTAGCGCTATCTACTTCATACCATATACCTCTGCATTACATAGCATCAACACCAACTCTCTCACACTACCTTCACACAATTCTAATCTCTCCTCATCTATTTCCTATCTCTCCTAACGCTTACTATTCAATTAAGACATATCTTAATGTTTCACTTTCCACATTTACAAAACCCATAACTCCATATACACTTGGCCTACTCTCTTTACTGACTGATTTCACTGATGTACTACTCCTGGATGGCGACATCCACCCCAAACCTGGGCCACCCATCACCACCTCTTACAAGCAAACACCCCCCACATCAACCCCTTCCACAACACCCCATATCCACAGACTGTCTCCTAAATCCTTAACTATTTTCTTTCTAAACATCCAAAGCATTGTTAACAAAACTACAGACTTGCACTCATGGACTGACGTCAACTCACCCCACATCTGAACGTTCTCAGAAACCTGGTTAAAACCTCACATCTCTAACTCAGAAATCCTCTCCCCAGGCTACAATATCTTCCATGCAGACAGAGCAAATAAAAGAGGTGGAGATGTTGCTATCCTCTACTCCAACCAACTTACTCTCTCCACTCTCACTTTCCATAACTAGCCTTGCTCCTAATGAAATACTAATAGTAAACTGTCACCTTAATCCCTATAAAAATTTCAGTTATATCCATCTACATCCCCCCCAGGGGACAACATCTCTATCCTTGAAAACTTTCCTTCTTGGCTCACCCTAAATGTTCCTTCTGAAACCATTATACTTGGGGACATAAATATAGATTGGACCACTCTTTCTTCCTCATCTCCTACTCATTGTCTCAATCTGTACAGCTTCCACCAACTAATATCTTCTCCTACCAGGTTCAACAGAAGCTCTACTTCAGGATCCATAACAGACTGGATCCTTACTTCTGACCCTTGTCTCTACCATAACCCTGGCATTCTCCCTAACTCTCTACATGACCATTCCCCTATTTATCTCTATAGATACTCCCAACACCCTCCCAAAGAACACGTTTACAGAGTATGTCGTGACCTGACTCACTTCAATCTAGACAATTTCATCTCCACTTTGTCCAATATAAACTGGTCATTCCTTAAAATCTCCCCCTTAATGATGCTGTATTCTCTTTCAATACTCTATTTCTAGATGTACTAAATTCCATAGCACCTTCCAGGAAAATCTGGGTAAAATCAAAATGTGCTCCCTGGTTAACTAAGCAAACACGCTCTATCATGCATCTGAGGGATGCTGCCTGGAAAACTTGGGCCAGAAATAAAACTCCTCCCTTACTCCAAAGCTACAAGGAACTTAGTAATAGGTGTAAAAAAACTAGTTACCAGAGACAAAAAAAAACATTCTTTGCCACCAACCAAAGTAGCCCACATAACCCTAAAAAAATTTGGTCTACCATAAATAATATCTTCCACCCTGGTAATCCTCCTACCCCCAACCCATTCCTTCTCAATACTGCCTCAGAGACTGCTGCTCTTTTAAATAATTATTTTATTGCAACAATCCAAAAATTAACTCCAAACAGCTCTATTGTCTCCTTTCTACATTTACATCCCAGTCCTCCTTCCTCCAATACATTCTCCCTACAACCAGTTCCCATTGCCTTCATCAAATCCCAACTAAATAAACTTAAGCCCTGCTCTCCCGCTGTTGACAAGCTACCTTCCTACTTTCTTAAAATTACTGCCAATGTTATCACTTACCCCGTCTCTATCCTTATTAATTGTTGTATTACTAAATCTCTTGTCCAATATGTATGGAAATCCTTGTACACAATCCCCCTTCACAAAGGAGGAAACTCCACTGAGCCATCCAACTATCGTCCCACTGCTACACTATCCCCCCTTTCCAAAATACTAGAAAAGTGTGCCCACACTCAGCTACTTAAACACCTGCTAGATAATAACCTTCTTACTCCCACCCAACATGGCTTCAGACTCCACCACAGTACATCAACAGCTCTACTCTCATTCACTCAAACAGTAGCAGAAGCCCGTGACAACAACCGTATGGTTTCCTGCTTATTTCTCGACCTCTCAAAGCATTTGGTACTGTCTCTCACTCTAAACTGATAAACTCTCTGACTGTCTCTCACTCTAAATTGATAACGAAACTCTCTGACTGTCTCTCACTCTAAACTGATAAGGAAACTCTCTGATTGTCTCTCACTCTAAACTGATAACTAAACTCTCTGTCACTCTAAACTGATAACTAAACTCTCTGTCTCTCACTCTAAACTGATAACTAAACTCTCTGACTGTCTCTCTTACTGTCTCTCACTCTAAACTGATAAATAAACTCTGACTGTCTCTCACTCTAAACTGATAACTAAACTCTCTGACCTTCGTCTCGCCACCCCCTCTTTAAGCTGGTTTTCTAGCTAGTTATTTAATAGAAAACAATCTATACGCTGGACAAAGTACAGTTTTGTACCTACCATAAATGTAGATGTTCGAAGATCCACATTGCTGCAGTCCTTACACTTGGGTAGTCCGCTGTCCTCGGTCGGCCCGAATATCAAAGTATTAGGCTGACGTCGGTCAAGGCGCTTAAGACTGACATCAGGACGTCAGGGTACAAATGCGCATGACCGACGTCATATCCTCAGTCTTTTCTTGCCCCAGATGTCAGAAGACCCTAAACAGAAAGGTCAAAACCAAAAGACAGCAAAAAACAACCAACCACCCTTGCACTAGACATATGAACAATATATATATATATATACAATATGCACAATATTTACAACCCAAACCACACAACCGCCTCTAACAACAGAGGGGAAGGAGGGAGGGTAAATTGGACTGCAGCAATGTGGATCTTCGAACATCTACATTTATGGTAGGTACAAAACTGTACTATGTTCTTCATCTCACATTGCTGCAGTCCTTACACTTGGGTAGAATCCCAAAGCAGAGGTAAGGGAGGATGGCAAAACTATAAAGCAGTAGGAGCTGCCAACATGCCCTGTAAAATAGCAGTGGCAAACCCAGCCCTAGATTTAGAGTAAAGTGGAAGGTGGTAATGCTTAGAGAAAGTATGCACTGAACTCCAAGTAGCTGCCTCCAAAATATCTTTAGTTGCCACCCCTTAAAAAGCTGTAGAAGTGGCAGTAGCTCTAGTGGAATGAGGCCTAATCCCAGCTGGAACCTCCTTACCATGATGGGAATAACAGAAAGCAATACAAAACCCAATCCACTTAGAAATAGTTTGTTTTGACACAGGCTTGCCCTGAGAACCCAAAGCAAAGAAACAAACAACTGCTGAGACTGCCTGAACCCTTTAGTTCTGCTCAAATAATATCACAACTGCCTGTGTATATCCAAGGTGTGCAAAATCTTTTCCCCTTTATTTTGGGGTTTGCATAAAAAGTAGGCAAATGAATAGTTTGGTTTAAAGCCACACTAGAAACCACCTTAGGCATAAAGGAAGGATTAGTACGTAAAGATACCCTATCCTTATGGAAAATTAAGAAAGGCTCAACTGCCATAAGGGCCTGTAATTCAGAAACCCTTCTCGCAGAGGTAATGGCCAACAAAAAAGCAGTCTTCCATGATAAGTATTTCAACTCGGCAGTAGCTGCAGGCTCAAAAGGTTGTAGAGTGAGTTTCTCCAACACAAAATTGAGATCCCAAGCAGGAGTAGGAGCTCTGTGGGGTCTTATATTCTTTGCCCTCTGAGGAATTGCTTAAACAAAGGATGAGAAAACAATGGTGGGTCACAGTCATAGTGAGCAGAAATTGCTGCAGCATGAATCTTAATAGAAGAGAAGGACAAACCTTTGTCCAGTAACTCAGCAAGATATTGAAGAGCCACACTTAAATTAGGCTTAGCAACATCAAATTCCTTTGCTGCACTCCAAAATAAAAATCTCTTCCATTTATCTGCGTATACTTTCCTTGTACTAGGCCTTCTGGCCTCCAAAATAACATTCAAAACTTGCTGCGGAAGCTTAGACCCTCCAGGGTTTAAAACAGAATATGCCAGGCTGTTAGGTGAAGAGAGTGAAGTTTGACATTGAGTAAATGACTGTTCTCTTGAGACAGCAGGTGTGGAATCGAAGGCAAAGGCCATGGAGGCTCCCCTACCAGACTTCTCAGTAATGGGTACCAGTGCTGTCGAGGCCAATCTGGAGCTATTAGAATCATCTTTGGTTTGTCCTGTCTGACCTTTAGGAGTACCTTTGGGAGGAGAGGCAGAGGTGGAAAGGCATACACATGAAGATTGCTCCAATTGAAAGAAAGAGCATCCACTTTCCAAGCTGTGGGATGAAACCTTTTTGTGCAAAACTTTGGCAGCTGGTAGTTTAGTGGAGAAACGAACAGATCTATGTCTGGAGTTCCCCATGACACTGTCAATTTCTGAAACACATGAGGATCCAATTTCCACTCGTGGGGATCCATAATTCGTCTGCTCAACACATCTGCTAAGGAGTTCTGTGCTCCCGGCAGAAACCTTGCCTGAAGATTGAGCTGTAAACTGAGAGCAGTCTCCCACAAAATCATTGCTTGCCTGCATAGAGGATAAGAATGTGTTCCCCCTTGCTTGTTGATGTACCACATGACAGTTGTGTTGTCTGTTAGAACCAACACCTGCCCTGGAAGAAGTAAATCCTTGAAAGCCATTAATGCAAATTGGACTGCTAACATCTCCTTTAAGTTGATATGTAGATGTAGTCTGGCAGGCCACGTGTCTTGTATCCACTTTCCATTTAGATGAGCTCCCCAAGCTTTGTCTGAGGCATCTGTCGTTAGAATCTGACTCGCCTCTGGCCGGGTCACAGAGAGTCCCTTGTTTAGGTGACATTCCTGAGCCCACCACAAAAATTCCTTTTGAATGCAAGGTATTATCTGAATGACAGTGTCCATATCTTGGCAGTGCTGTGTCCATACATTTTTGAGATACCATTGTAGCTTCCTCATATGCAGTTTGGCATTGGGAAGCACCAGAATACAGGATGCCATGAACCCCAAGGCTTGAAGGACTGTCCTTGCAGTCAGCCTGGACTGATGAGACAATTGATGGAAGTAAAGAGAGATTCTTTTGTTTGTCCGGGGTCAAAAGGCCATCTGGGATGCTGTATTCAGTCTCACACCCAGAAAGCACATGTCCTGAGAGGGTACTAGACTGGACTTTATTTCGTTCACAGAATACCCCAGGCATCTTAGCACTGCTATCACATATTGTAAATGATGAAGAAGCTCGTCCCTTGCTTTGGCCAGAATCAGGCAATCGTCCAAATAAGGATAGATCTGTATTCCTTTTTAGCCTGAAGAAAGCTATCACTGGAGCCAGAACCTTTGTGAACACTCTGGGCAGTAGATAAGCCAAAGGGCAATGCAGAGAACTGATAATGAGAAGTCCCAGCTCAGCAGATACTTCCTGCAACTTAGCCTGATAGGAACATAAAGGTAAGCTTCCTTGAGATCCAGAGTCACCATCCAGTGATCTTTGCCCAGCAGAGGTAAAAGCTGTTGTAACGTCAACATTTTGAACTTGGGAATGTCCAGATAAGTGTTGAGGATAGATAAATCCAAAATTGGTCTCCACGTGTTCCCCTTCTTTGGTACTAGGAACAGGCGAGAATAAAATTCTAGGCCTACTTCTGGCAGAGGGACCGGCTGTATGGCCTCTATTTGCAGCAGCAGAAATTTGTTTGTGAGCCTCTATTCTTTGCTGAGGAGGAACGTCTGGCATGCCCTTGAAAGGAGGCAATGTGTGGAAATAAAACCTGTAACCTTGGTGTATAATATCCAATACCCATTTGTCCTGGGTAATTAAACTCCAATTTTCTTTGAAAAGTGCCAACCTTCCTCCCAAAGGTGCTGCCAGACAAGAAGGCTCTGGCAGCTGAAAAGGTAGGTCATTGGGCCTGTTTACGAAAGGACTGGCCCCTGCCCTCACCCGAAGACTGTGCAGGTGAACTCCCTGTTCTAGGTCTGAAAGAGCCCTGAGCTCTACCCCTACCACGTCTAGATCTTCCCTTAGACTGAGAATCATAAGAAGGATGCGTCCACCCCTTAGCAGGCCAATTCCTACTAAACTTCGGAGGCTGAACTTGCAAAAAATCTTTAACAGTCTGCATAGACTTAGCCTTGTCTTCCATTTTCTTTAAAACTGCCTCCACAGGTGAACCAAACAATACATCAGACTGTAAAGGAGCATCTAAAATCCTTGTTTTAACATGGTCAGATAAATTCTGATCCCTCAGCCAGGCCTGCCTGCGAAGAACTGACCCAGTAGCAGCCACCCTAGACGAGGCCTGTACAGCATCAAATCCACATTGTAAAGAATGCTTACCCACCTGTTCAGAAACATGTACCAAATCTTGTAATTCTTTACACTCAATGCCTTCCGCCAGAGCATCTACCTTAGACTTCAATTGAGAAAGAAGATAGTTTTGATATTTCAACATGTGAAACTGGCAATTCAAAGCCCTCATAGCTAAGGTGGAAGAAGTATAGACTTTCTTTCCCCATCTATCCAAAAGCTCTGGCCTCTTTATCTGGAGGAACCGGATTTTTTACCACAGAGGCCTTGACACCCTTAGGTCCCTGACTAACTGTTTCTGGGTCTGCCCTAGGACTCTTATACAGATATTTATGAGCTTCAGGCACCCTGTAATACCTGTCCGGTGTAACAGGAGCAGGAGGCAAAGAATCAGGATTAAGTGAAGCCTCTGCAAACACATCTTCCACAACATCCAGAACAGGAGGAATAGCCAAAGGCCTACGCTGGGGTAAAAGCAAAAATTCCCTAAGCCTTTTCCTGGAATCAGAGAAGTCCTGACCTTCCCACTTAAAATGTTCCCTCATAGAATGAAGAGTCTCTGAAAAAGAAAAATCCTCTGGAGGAGAAGCAGAAGGAGTAGAATCATCCACATCAGAATCAGAATAAGGAGAATACTCCTGCAAGTCTTCAGCCGAAGACTCTGAAACATCCGAAACCTGCTCCAAACTCCCCAACTCTGGCTCCACCCTAGGCCTCTTATCAGGAGGGGGCAAAGAACCTCTAATCAAAGTAATTAAATCTTCTGCCATTTTGAGCATGTGCTTCTTGGGCACAGATCCTGAAGAACTAGGGTGACACCAACAGAAGCTAAACCTGGCCTGCCTCTGGGAGAAGCCTTGGAAACAGAAGGAGAGGGCCTAACCACCCTAGGAAGGGAGGGGAGTACAGAAACCTGAGAAGCCCCTTCAGCCTGACCTGCCTCCTGAGAGGCCACATCCTGCAATATCAAAGTCTCCCCCTGGGACTCCAGAGAAGCCTCCGGTGGAACCACCGGTTCCACTGGCCTCAAAGAACCGGCGTCCAGGCGGACTCTTCTTGCCTGGGTTTAGCTGCTTTATCTTTGCGCTTCTTGAAGCGGGCGTCGGAGCATCCGGCGGCATATTGTAATTGCACCGCTCAAGACCAACCTGGCACAATCTAACCTTCAATAGTGCGCTTATTAAACCTAGCACAAAGCGACACCCAACAACGTCGTGCTCAGGCCCCAAACAAGGAATACACAAAGTATGATAATCTCTATCGGTATCTGCTTCCCACAAGAAATACAGTTATTCACTTTTTCTGACATCCGGTAAACCACTGAGGCAAGAAAAACTAAAATATTCCCCAGCGGGTACTTAGCCAACTTTGACTCGGTCTGAAACTCCGAATTCGAAAAATTTCAGAACGCCGAACGGCACTTGCAACGCTGCTTCTGCATCGGACCATGCGGCAAAAAAGACTGAGGATATGACGTCGGTCATGCGCATTTGTACCCTGACGTCCTGATGTCAGTCTTAAGCGCCTTGACCGACGTCAGCCTAATACTTTGATATTCGGGCCGACCGAGGACAGCGGACTACCCAAGTGTAAGGACTGCAGCAATGTGAGATGAAGAACATCTGTCACCTCCCTGTTTCATCCTGTTAACACTGGTGTCCCTCAAGGATCTATATTGGGTTGTCTCTGTTCAATATTTTTACTAACAGTTTATGCTCTGTTACCAACCTCTCCACACATTTGCAATATGCAGATGACGCTACCCTTATTACCACTGCCCACAGCATCCCAGAACTCCTTGATCTTACCCAAGACACTTTTACATCCATCGAAACCTGGCTCACTGATGATCAACTAATTCTAAATCCAAAAATACTAAACTTTTACTTTTCCTTCCTAAAACACTGGCAACACACAAATCCCTTTCTCTATTACCTCCCTCAACAATACCACTATCAGACCAGAACCCGATACTAAATTACTTGGTGTTATAATTGATGATGAATTAAAATTCGACATACATATCCATCATTGTATAAAAAAAAACACCAGAAACTTGGTCTCCTGTACCGTAACCACAGACTGCTTTCATCTTCCTCCAAACCCTCCCTGACCCTCTCTCTTCTATTACCCTGTCTTTTGTATGCAGCTCCAGTTTTTACTAACCTTCGGTCTTCACTTCTCTCTAAACTAGAGCGGGCATACAATAAAATAGTTAGATTCGCCTTTAATCTCCCTTACAAATCCCACTACTGCCTCGCCCTTAAATCATTACAATGGTCTGAATTCCCTAAACAATTGTTTCTTTCTCAACTGCTTACCACACACTCAGTTCTTTATGATCCCACTTCCTGTACCTCCGTCTCTAATATTGCATCTCTATATAACCCCCGACATCAACTTCATACATCTGACAAACATCTTCTTGACATTTACAAACCGTCAAAAAATATTGGTAAGTCCCTATATAAATACTCTGTAGCTCACACCTGGAACTCACTCCCACTTAAAATAAGAAGTAGCCCCCATAAGTTCCATTTCAAACTACAACTCAAACACTACCTTCTTAAGACCTGGTCCTGCCCTTGCCAAGTTCTGGCCTGATCTTTAACTGATTTTTTCCTAAATTCTAATTTTGATTACTATAAGTTTTTCTCTCTTTTTCTCTGCCTTTCTTTCTTGCTCTTCTTTACAGTATATCTACAATCAGGTTCTTGTAAATATTCCTACTCGGGGATTATCCTGCTGCTGTTGTACTGGATTTTTTTTAAATGTATACATAAATATATTGTCTTTGTTGTTTTTATTTAATGTAAATGTTTCTTGTTAATATTACTGCTGTAATGTTTAGTGTTTGTATTAATTACTGCTTTTAAAAATGTCTGTAATTGTAATTGGAGCTTTTCTCCTCGCATCTCCACTGAACACGGGCCTTTGGCTCAGTTGGACCAACCCGATAAACAAATGACAATAAATAACTAAATAAAATTTATTTAAAGAGTGACCACTTTGTGATTTAATCTCACTAGTGAGGACATTACAGAATGGGGGTGTAACATTCCCTCATATTTTTGGGTATCAGATCCAGGTTTGTAAAACAACTGTTCCAGATTGTTTGCATTGACAAAATGCAGGAATATCTGAGTCTGCATGTTAGTGGTTTGTATGTATCCCAGTTTATGGTGGGATACATAAAATCACTCATGAATATGGTGTTTGGGCTGCATTGTGAATGACTCCAGTACATTCAAATACGTTGTATGGTTATCCTGGATCACAAACAGGGACCTATACCTAGGAAGTATACAGTATGGGACTTTACCTAAGGTTAATTGGACAAGAGTTAGCACAAGTACATCATATTGTTTCACCAATCTTGAGGTGTGCTTACTTTTCTATGTACATTGATACACCTCCACCTCTTGTCCCTCCTTGTGTGATAGCCAGTCTAAACGTGTGGAAGGCAATATAGCCTATCACTGTCAGGGTGCCTTCTGTGGCTTTAAATGATGGTTCAGTAACTGCTCAGATGTAAACACTCTTCAAGGTGAGAAATGCTTTCAGGGGTTGGAGCTTCTTATTAAGACTCCTAACATTAAGCAATAACACCTTTAGTTTATCATGACTAGAATCTACTATTTCAGAAGGTTTATCAGCTTGGCATTGCCTAAAAAAGGCATTATAGTGGTGGAGGATGCTTTGGCCAGGTGTTTGTGATGTTACCAGTTTTGTGAACACAATAGGTTCAATTAAGGGCTTGTACAGTAAAAGTCAGTAAGAGACAGAAAATGAGAGAGTTTGAAGGCGTTCTGCATAAGTCATAAAAATCAGGCCTTGGATTTTCTTAATGGTGAGCCATTGGGGGTCTTTCAAAATGGATCATGTGTCTAGATATGTATACATCAAAGGGTGTGTTATGTTCTCTCATGGAGCTAATATGGGAGGAGTACACATCTCAGTGGCTCAACGGGTTACACACTAACTTTTGGTGCTGGAAGATCCAAAGGCCATGGAGTATTTTTCCACACCAAATACTTGGATTAATTTTCCTACGCTGACACCAAAGTTCAGTATGGGGGGGGGGGGGGGGTGCATTGCTGTGCATGCTGTCCTTTCGATGAGATGTTAAAATGAGGTTCTGTGAGCCTGCGTTGGTTAATAGGTTCATAGATTAGTACTAGGCTAACTGCCCTTGCGAGCCATTTTTAAGCCTAGCCAATTATCCCTTGTGAGACTCAAACCCTGCGCCTTGTGTTTGTAAGGCAAACACTTTAACCATTAGGCCACCCTCCCACCCCTGGTCAGTACTTATCGACAAAAAAAGAGTAAAGGAAGTTCCCTAAGTCCTCTGACCAAATTTCTTCCAGTCAGTATTAATATCACCTTGAGTCTCCCCTTAAAAAGAGGCCACTGGAATAATGGGACTAACCCAATCACTGAACAGTAAATAAATAAATGACATCTTTAGACCTAGAAGAAATAGCTTTGGTAGTCAGCATAGCTTGGTAGAAGGATTTTCTACAGGCAGTAGATACATGGTGGTCAAAGAAGAGCTCATTGTCCAGAAAAGTGCTCATCTCTCTAACTGCTGATTTGTGAGTTTTGTGATATGTGCAAGGATGCTTGCATTTTTCAAAGAACATGGTATACACATCTTAGCATTTAAGTTTTGGTCACAATCCTGATACTATGTGTTTCTACATGTTATACCACCTTGTAGGATCAGGGAATCTTTTGGAGAATTAATGATGGCTCCAAGTTTGGAATAACCCAAGAACCTGATCAACAAGAGACTCCTGACATCAGCTTGGACATAGGAAAAGTAAATACCCCCAGAAGCAGACCCAAGGATGAATCCTGGGGGAACCCCACTAGTAGTGAGCTTTTCAGAGGAGACAAGCTGCCCCATCCTGACTTTTTGTGTTCTGCTTGTGAGCCACGTCTGCAGGTCAGAAGGTAAAACAAGGCTTTACATTTAGTTTGATTAGTTTGTCAATAATGTCTGAGTGTGAAATGGTTAGGTCGCGGTACATCGTGTACAGAGTTTCCCTTTGTACAATGCTTCTGTAACTTTTGTAAAGAAATTGACTAGACTAAGCTGCCAGAGTCATCTTTTCACAAACCCAGACTGGTTTTGGTCATGGGGTTGTAAGCTATCAGTATCTAAGTTTGAGTTCCATAATGATGTGTTGCATTATCTTAACAGTTAAGGATGGTAAGGTCTACTGGTCTATCTCCACACCTTTAACAAAATCATTTGACAGGCAGAGGTTAAACTGATTCAGGTAGAGGCCTCAGGGAGACAATACTTCATAGTAACAAGGAAACATCCCAGCATATTTCAGGGCCATTGAACCAGTGCTTAAGTTTGAGAGAGCATTTAAAACTTCCTCAGAGTTAGTCTTTGGGGTGTAGGTACAATGTCCTGTATGAGGGGGATGGAGGTGAATTAAATTTAAGTTAGCTAGTTTGTTGGTGATGTCAGTAGGGGCTGATTGGGTGTTTCAGCACAGTACATTGCTTGGTACTGGCCTTACAGTTTATAACAGCTGCAGTAGGACCATGGCTGTCATCCAGAGAATGTAGCTTACAGTTCATACTTGGGAACAAACTCAAATACAACAAACCAAAGTTCTTTGTTTAATTTCTTAGAATAGATTTAAGATTCAAGAGTGAGGATTTTTTGGTTGTCAGACAGATTGCTTATACTAATGTTCCACCATGGGGTGTTCCTGGTTAACTTGGAATTTTCCTGGTCTGATTAGGACAAATGTCTTGATGCAGTCACTAAAGTGAGAACAGAAACTCTGCAAGTGCAATGCTCTTGGCTACTTGGGTATTGAAGGACAGGGGCTACTTATCCACTTCAGGTCTTCAGCTCACTCCAGAAACTTAGCCTTAATGACATCCCAAAAGATAGTAAGGTTTGAGGGCATTTATTTTGTTCATTACCATGAATGTTACTGAACGGCGGTCAGATCTGACAAGTGGCTATATGTGTAGAGCAGAGTGGTGTTAAATCGGAGTGACCAAGTCAAATAAATCTGAGGCCTTTTAGGGCAGGGCACTATTTGGTTTAATACTGATGACATGCAAGCATTGTCTATATTTTCTGTAATGAAGTAGGTCTTCCTGTTTAAAAATGGATAGTTGAAACCCCCCAAAATAATAATGCTTCATTCTGTGGTGAGAGATTCAAGCTTGTTTGGATATGCCTAATGGGTAGGGGTCGGCAACTTGGTATGATATGGCAAGGGATCTTATTATGAGAATGCAGAAGAGTTCACAAGTCTAGGTGTGATAAACTTGCAAAAGAATAAGGACACACCATGACCTATAACAGAGATACCCTCAGTAGAGGGTTGAATGAATGGAATATATTTAATTTTGGTAGGGAGTGTGAGTTATCACTGCACAGCAGCCATGCTTCAGTGATGATGCAAATGTCAGTATGTTCTTAGATCAAGAAGTCTTCTAGGAAGGGCATTTTCTGAGACTTCAAGCATTGCGCTGGATTTGCTTTTATACTGTCTGGATTTGGTTTGGCTCAGTAGGTATATGGAGCAGGCTGCTGCTGTTTGAAAAAGCACGTAGAAAAATTGTGAATATAGAAAAACCTGCAAGACAGAGATGCAGACCATCCCCTTGCAAAGTAGTCAGCTCTTTGTTGGCTAGAGCCAGTGACTGATGACAATCTACTTCCAGGCAAGCATATAATGCCCATTTGTTAACCAGGTAGGCCCAGTGGAAAGAGAGGGCCTTTTCTGGGGAGACCACACAGTAATAACTGGTTAACTTGCTCAAAGTCACATAGCAGGCAATAAGGGCAGAGGGACTCAAATCCTGTACCATAGGAAAAACAGCTCAGAGCTTTAACCCTGTACACCAACTGTCATACTTAGGACATATCTGATACCCTTGGAATGACATCAAAAATTGATTGATTATTCAAATCAATTATATTGGGCGGCCATGGTGGTGCAGAGGTTAGCGTTGCCGCCTCACAACAAGAGGTTCTCTGGTTCAATTCTTAGCTGGGGTGCCTTCTGTGCAGAGTCTGCATGTACTCCCTGTGGTCACATGGGTTTCCTCCAGGTGCCTCGGTTTCCTCCCACATCCCAAAGACATGCTGTAGGTGGATTGGACACTCTAAATTGGCCCTAGGCATGAGTGTGTGCGTGTGTGTGCCTTCTGTGGAAGGTTGGGCGCTGGGCTGGCAACTCAACACCGTAAAACTCCACCGCCAATCATGAGTGGACAGGTGATCCGCTGTGGCGACTCCTAACCGGGAAAAGACAAAAGAAGAAGAAAAAAAAGATTAAAATCAATTATATTCAGTTTATATTGTGGCAAAATGTAGGATGATACTCGAGATTCATTATATATATATCATCATATATGCATACTCAGATAGCTCTACCCTGTGTCACTTCATACAGTCAAAGAATGTGTGCATGTGGTTGCTCACACCCACATGAATGGCACCCATGTTGTATGTGTACCTAGTAACCTGTGATATCCTTGTAACTGAGAGAAAGTTCACCATCAACATTGTCTTGTTCAGCCTAGTGAGTTGCTTGCTTGTATTTCTCAAAATTGGGTAACCTATTAGGACAGAAGACCAACTCTGCCTGTCGGGTGCCAGGATCTGCCACATAACACAAGCACTCATGTCACTCCAGAACAAGTACAAATACGACTCTGTCATTGTCCATGTTGGTGTGAATGACCTGAGCCGTACCTCCCTGGACTACATGAAAGGAGACCTGGAAGAGCTCTCTGATCACGTAGCCCAGGCCGGTAAGACCCTGAGTAGCATCCTGCCCTAACCAAGAATGATGCCACAGTATAAAGAAAAAAATTATCAATTTCAACAATTGGCTAAGTTTCTAGTGTCATTCAAAGGGGATCCAGTGTCTGTCTGTCTGGGATGACATGCTCGACAAGCCGCGCTGCTTCGCTAGAGACGGCTTGCACCTGTCACCCTTAGCTCTAGCCACCCCCCATAGTGCCTTTTTTAGGCAAGGCTCAAAAGACAAACCCACTGCCTTAAATAGCACAAGTAACAAAAATCTGAGGGTAATACTACTCCATGCCAGAAGTCTAAACCTCAAAATGCATGCACTCGAGGCACTCCTCAGTAGAAAATCGATATATGTGCAGTAATAGAAACCTGGTTTAAGGCTCCAGAGAGCACCCCAGCACTACCAGGCTACAACTCATAGCATACATTTCGGCCACAGAACTGGAGCGAAATACAAAAGGTGGGGGTGTATCCGTATTCATCAAGGATACCCACACCTCCAGGTTAGTGGCACAGCACGATGCTTCAGAGATTATCCATGTGCAACTAACAATGGGCAAAACTGCAGTTCAAATTGTAGCTTGCTACAGATCACCCACCATGTCCCAGGACCCCCATTCCACATTTCTGGAAACACTGGGTAACATAAAGGTCATACCAAACACCCTAATGTTGGGTGATTTCAACTACCCAAACGTTAACTGGGAGAACTACTCAAGTACTAACTCCCTTGCCCAACATTTCCTAGAATTTATAAACTCAAACGCCCTGGTTCAACTGGTCAACACTCCCACCAGAGGTGACAACATATTGGACCTGGTCATCACCAACATGGGCGACCAGTGTTCCACACCGGAGGTCAACCCCTCGCTGGTTAGATTTGACCATAAACAAAGCACTTTGGATATCCACATTCCACCCCCACCCCCAGACAAGGCAACCATGAAAAACTTTTCAAAAGCTAGCTTCATGTTACTTAAGACGGAGGTGGAAAGTTTCAAAGCTCCCATGCTAAAGGATAAGGCTGTCCAAACTGCAAAATCCTTTACTAATGCATTCTACGGGCACCTACACAAATGCATGGATCATGCTATCCCAAGCAAAACAAAGACTCACTATTCTAAGAAAAGGAAACCAGACTGGTGGACCTCTGCCATAAACAAGCTATACAATAGAAGGAGGAAACTAGTACAGAAAAGAGTAAAATCCCAAGAAGGGAAGAAATCCCTGATCAGTATCAGCAAGAAACTACGATCCCTCATAAAATCATCCAAGGCGAATTTTGAAAGAAAACTTGTCAAGGACTCCAAAGATAACCACAAGGCATTCTTTAGATATGTCAAGAATCTAAGTGGCAATGCTCAGATCTGCTTGGAGTTAGTGCAGAATGGCACAAAATACACTGAACCAACCGATATTGCCAACATCCTGGCAGAACGGTTCAGTGCAAACTTCACCCCCCTCTCACTCCCCAAAGGGCCCATAACCATACCAGAAGAATGTAGAGCCCCTGAAATCACAGACACTCAGGTTAAAATAGCCCTCTCCAAAGCCAGAAACACAGCATCAATGGGACCGGACGGTGTCCCATGCTGCGTCCTACACGAGCTCAAAGATGAACTAACCCCTCACCTAAACACACTGTTCAAACTCAGCCTCTCCACAGGCTACGTACCCATAGAGTGGTGCACAGCAACGGTTATTCCGCTCCACAAAGGTGGAGCCACAGCAGACCTCGGGAACTATCGCCCTATAAGCCTGACTAGCTTGGTCTGCAAGGCTATAGAGCACATCATCATGGAACTCGTTAACAGAGACATTGGGAACCTCCAAACACTGGACCCTACCCAGTTCGGCTTTAAGGGCAGATCATACCTCCTAAACATGGTGGACTTCTTTGAGACCGTTACCAAGGCTATAGACGAAGGAAAGGTGGTACACACAGCTTGCCTAGACCTTGAAAAGGCCTTGGACACCATTCCGCATTCTGGTACTATAGACAAGCTCACCAGCCTGAACATAAACCCCTATGTCAAAAAATGGGTTGCCAATTGGCTCATGGACAGAACCCACATGGTGAGAGTTGCGGGAGCTAGGTCTGACTCTAAACCGGTTAGAAGTGGTGTTCCCCAGGGCTCAGTCCTAGGACCCCTCCTGTTCGGCATATACTTCTCAGAAGTACAGACACACACAGGAGAACTATGGCTGACCAGGTTTGCAGACGACTGCAAGGTAGGGGCTATAATTGACTCACAGGATGACACAGACATCCTCCAAAAGGGTCTCACTGAGACAGATACCTGGTGTCAAAATCATGGCCTCAAGCTAAATGCCAAAACGTGCATAGTTATTCCCTTTGGAAATAAAGTACCCACAAACTACCACATAGCTGGTAGTCCCCTAAATACAGAAAATGTAATAAGGGATCTGAGGACCCAAGTAGATAGTAATCTCTCCTTTGATAATCACAAAGTGGTTAGAAAATCCTATGTGGCCCACCTAATCACAAAAGGGTTTGCATCTAGATCAAAAGAGGTCATTGTGCACCTCTACTCATCACTCATTAGACCCATCACAGAGTACAACTCCCCATGTGGGATGTACCTTACACGACACCTGCAACAGCTGGAAAGAACACAGAAGTACCTCACCAAGAGGATCACTGGCCTCAAACAGATGCCCTATGCAGCTCAACTGAAGAAACTCCAGCCGTACTCGATTGCATACCGCTTGCTCAGAAGTGATCTCTGCCTGACATACAAGGCCATGTCCAACCCAGAATTGATGATCATGCTCCACCAAAAGAAAACCTTATCCCCTTGAGCCACACGCTCTAGGGATCTAAACCTCACCACAACAATAAATAGGATGTGCTGGAGGGATAGATTCCTGTCCGAGAGACTTCCCATGCTTTGGAACAAGATTCCAATCTACATTAGGCAGAGCTCCTCGCTAGTGCTCTTCAAGAAAAACCTTGACAAGTGGATGGGAAACAGAAAGTTTACCCTGGGGATCACTTCAGTGGCTCTGCTGGACAGAGACACAGGGAACTAATCTAAGGGGGTGGTGAAAGCCAACACATTCTGGCTAGGCTTATAAATACCTTCGGGCAGGTAGTCTAGTACCTACCTATGAACTCCTCATGTACATCCTACTTGGATGGTGTTTTAGAGGCTCATTATGTGGCTGGTGAAGTTTCTTTGTGTTACTGAGGCAGGTGTGTTACAGTCTTGTGTGTTTTACTTGCTGTAGGTACCTAACAGAGAAACAGAGGTAATATAACTGCGATCATATATACAGAATGCCTCGCAGACGGCTTTCTAAATCTGCCCTACTAATGGAGAAATAGAAGGAAAATAAGATTACAATCGGCTAACGATCCCTTTAGCGGGGAGGAATTCATATGTTGTCTAAATGCCTGGTAGATGGATTACCAGTAGAAAGTTTGTTCTGCTTTTTTAGGGCTCAGTCTGTCCAAATATCCATCAGTGGTATAAGCAACAGATGGCAATTGAAAGGGCCTTATCATATAATGTATGCAGTACATCCGTTACATTAGCAGTAAACCAAACTAATGTTTTGCTGGAAGAAGTACGCACACACGCACAAATTTAAGTACCTTTATCTGCACTTTTTTTCAAAAAATACAGTATTTAAATTGATTTAACTGTGTTGCAGGAATATTAACTGAACTGGAAGTTAGTCAGTGTTTGCTGAATTTTATTATTTGCTAGTAATTACAGGTGTGGGGGTAGCCACATTCTTTGATTTCCTGTCCTTGCCTATTTAAGTGGTACAGTATGAAATATTTTCTGCTTAAAAACCTCAGCTTTGGCCGGCTAAGAACTAGCTGTATTCAACTGGACGTATAAGACAATTTAAGTACCTTTATCTGCACTTTTTTTCAAACAATACAGTATTTAAATTGATTTAACTGTGTTGCAGGAATATTAACTGAACTGGAAGCTTTGACTCTGCTCTTCAGTTAGTCCCACCCTCCCTATTTTTGTTTTGGTGTTAATCTTAGTGGCCTTGAAACTGCCCGCCACTCTTGTAAATTTGTGTTTGGATACTCCTCCTGGGCCCATCTCGTTTGCTCACTCAACTGAGTGCAGTGAGATCATATTCTGATTTCAGGCACTCCTACTGTGTACAAAGAGAGCATCTGGGAAACAGAAAAAGAAAAAAAAATTAAGCTTGTTTCCTGCCTTTCCTGTTAAGTGGTATAGACTATTTGTAGGCTTCTGAGCCCCCAAGCCCTTCTGTATTGGAGGGAAGCCTTGTAGCTTAGTTTTTTTTCTTATAACTAGCCAGTTTTCTAGTTTCAGCACCCAAATCTGTTTCTTTGATCTCAGCCCTTGTTCAGAACTCATTGTAAGCACTACATAAGCTGCAAATTACTACAGCACTGAACTTTCCTCACTTGTCTAGTGGAAAGCAGTTTTTAGTACTTTATAAATAAGCACTTATCCAGGCATGTCTAAGGGTCAGCTCCCAGTGATTTCTCCTGTCTACCTAATGAATCTGGGCATCTTGGGGCAATGCAGCAATTGCCTCATGTACACAGACAACCCTCTCCTCCTACCACCCAACACTACAACCTGTGAGAGATGCACTTATATAGCCAAACTGGAAGTAAAGCTCTCTTCACCCAAGACGGGACTAGACAGTCAAGAGGAGAAGGTAAACACTTGCACCGCACCACACCCATCACATAGTCCCTCAAAACCTACACCACCAAAACACATACATAGAAACACAAAACACACACCTACATTCGCGGAGGCTCTCAATAAAAACCTGCCCAAGCATCAGGGACATCCAAAGCATAAACACAAGCAAACTCCACCCCCCCCAACACAACCTAAATGACACATAGCCCACAAACTCAGTGTGCCACTCAACCACAGCCCATAAGGCATAACAACGTACCCAACACTCTAGTCATAGGTGACTCTATAGTCAGGCACACTGATGTTCCACTCACTAGACTAAACAAGGAGAAAGTTACTGTCAGCTGCCAGTATCCGCCACATAACGCATGCACTCAGGTTACTCCACAATAAGTACAAATATGACACTGTCATTGTCCATGTTGGTGTGAATGACCTGAGACGTACCTTCCTGGACTACATGAAAAGAAACATGGAGGAGCTCTCCGATCTTGTATCCCAGGCAGGTATGACCCTAACCCTGAGTAGCATCCTGCCATCACCCAGAATGATATCACAGTACAAGGACAAAATGATTGACTTCAACAATTGGCTAAGCTTCTGGTGTCATTCTAAGGGGATCCAGTATTTGTCTGCCTGGGATGACATGATTGACAGTCCACGATGCTTTGCCAGAGATGGCCTGCACCTGTTGCCCTTAGGATTCCGGATACTGGCTAAGACTCTTGCAACCCCTATAGTGCCTTTTTTAGGCAAGGTTCAAATGACAAATACACCACCGTAACAGGTACAAGCAAGCAAAATCTGACGGTAATGCTACTCAATGCTAGAAGTCTAAACCTCAAAATGCACTCACTCGAGGCACTCCTTAAAATGGAGAACATTGACATCTGTGCAGTGACAGAGACCTGGTTCAAAGATCCAGAGAGCACCCCTGCATTACCAGGCTTCAATTCATACCACACCTTTCGGCCACCTAACCCAGAAAGAAGCACTAAAGGCGGAGGCGTGTCCATATTCATTAAGGATATCCACACCTCCAGGCTAGTTGCACAGCATAATGCATCCGAGATTATCCAAGTGCAACTAACTCTGGGCAAGACCACAATCCAAATTGTAGCTTGCTACAGACCCCCCACTATGCCCCAGGATTCACACTCCTCATTTCTTGATACACTGGAAAGTATTAGGGTACAACCCAACACCCTAATAATGGGCAATTTCAACTACCCCACCATTAACTGGGAAAACTACTGATGTACCAACTGTTTTGCTCAACGTTTTCTAGAATTCATAAATTCCAACGCCTTGGATCAACTTATTCACACCCCCACCAGGGGCAGCAATATCCTAGACCTGGTCATTACCAACATGGGAAACCGGTGTTCCACACCAGAGGTCAATTCCTCGTTGGTCAGATCCGACCACAAGCTAATCAGCCTAGACATCCACATCCCACCCCCAGCCTCAATTAGGAAAACCATCGTAAAAAACTTCTCAAAAGCCAACTTCACACTTCTTAAGAAAGAAGTGGCAAACTTCATGACACCCATGCAGACGGACAATAGAGGTATGATTGCCGAATCCTACACAAATGCACTTTATAAGCACTTACACAAGTGTATGGATCATGCTATCCCTAACAGAACCAAGATGTTATCCCCCCAAAAAAGGAAGCCAATCTGGTGGACCACTGCCATAAACAAACTCTACAACAGAAGAAAGAAACTGTTGCAAAAAAGAGTAAAATTCCATGACTGGAGGAACTCCCTGGTCAACCTCAGTAAGAAGCTGAGATCCCCCATAAAATCCTCCAAAGCTAGTTATGAAAACAAAATTGCCACTGACTCTAAAGACAACCACAAAGCATTCTATAGCTATGTCAAGAATCTCAATGGGAACACTCAGATCTGCTCTGAGTTACAGCATAATGGCACTAAATATACAGAACCAACTGATATTGCCAACATCCTAGCAAATAGGTTCAGTGCTAACTTTACCCCCCCCTCACCCCCTAGAGGGCCCATCACTATACCTGAAGAATGCAAAGTTCCTATACTCATGGCTGCACAGGTGAAAAACACACTCTCCAAAGCCAAGAACACAGCATCCATGGGACCTGACAATATCCCAGGCTGCATTCTACACGAACTACAGAATGAACTGGCACCCTACCTAAGTACCATGTTCAATCATAGCCTCACCTCAGGCTTTGTACCCACTGAATGACGCACCGCGACAGTTATCCCACTCCATAAAGGGGGAGCCACGACAGACCCCGGGAACTAATGCCCCATTAGCCTGACGAGCCTGGTCTGCAAGGCAATGGAACGTATCATCATGGAACTCATAAACAAAGAAATTGGTAATCTCCAAACTCTGGACCCTACTCAGTTTGAATTTGTAAAAGGCAGATCAAGTCTCCTAAACCTGACTGACTTCTTTGAAGCAGTCACCAAAGCCATAGATGAGGGTAAAATGGTTCACACAGCTTATCTAGATCTCGCCAAGGCTTTCGACACCATCCCCCACTCTGGAATTATAGATAAGCTCACTAAACTAGGTATAAATCCCTATGTCACAAGATGGGTTGCCAACTGGCTCACAGACAGAACCCACACAGTGAAAGTAGCGGATTCCAAATCTGACATCAGACCAGTGACAAGTGGAGTACCACAGGGTTCAGTCCTGGGTCCTCTCCTGTTTGGTATTTACTTCTCAAGTGCAGACCAACACAGAAGGTCTTTGGCTAACAAAGTTTGCAGATGACTGCAAACTAGGAGCCATAATCGAAACTCCTAACGATGTGGACAAACTACAAAAGGGCCTCAATGAGACAGATACGTGGTGTTAAAGCCATGGCCTGAAGCTCAATGCCAAAAAGTGTATTGTCATCCCCTTTGGTAAAAACTCTGTACCCATGAACTACCACATAGCTGGTAGTCTACTTAATGCCGAAAATGTGATAAGAGACCTTGGGACACAGGTGGACAGTAGTCTCTCCTTTGATAATCACATTGCCACAGTGGTCAGGAAATCCTTCTACGTGGCTCATCTCATCACAAAAGGATTCTCATCCAGAAAAAAAGAGGCCATTGTTCCCCTCTACTCATCACTCATTAGACCCATTATAGAGTACAACGCCCCTTTTGGTATGTACCTCACAAGACATCTACAACAACTGGAAAGACCACAGAAATACCTCACAAAGAGGATTACTGGCCTCAAACATATGCCCTATGCAGACCGTCTCAAAAAACTACAGCTTTACTCCATCGCATATCGCCTACTTAGGGGCGATCTCTGCCTAACATACAAAGCTATGTCAAACCCAGAGCTGTTGGACATGCTCCACTTAAAGAAATCCCAATCCCTCTGAGCTACATGCTCTAGGGACCTTAACCTTGTCACCACAATAAACAGAACATGCTGGAGGGATAGATTCCTGTCCCAGAGACTTCCCATACTGTGGAACAGACTACCTATCTATGTCAAACAGAGCTCCTCATTAGCACTCCAAGAAAAATCTTGATGATTGGATGGGAAATGGGAAATTCACCCCAGGGATCACTTCTGTGGCTCTGCTCGACAGGGGCACAGGAAAATAATTTTCTTGGGTGGCGAAAGCCAGGGTACATTTTTTTGGCTAGGCTTGTATGGGCCCTAGGGCCGATAGCCTAGTACCTACCTATGAACCTATATGTATCTATATATGTAGATATATATAATCTACATATATAATGTGTGAATGTGAAAGCTACTTGGGAACAAACAAAAATCCACAGCAGACTTCTACTGGTTAAGTAGGTTATAGAGAAAAGTGATGAAACTTCACTCTCGGCAAGAGTCTGTAAATAAAAGGTGCCACGGAAGAAGCTGATAGCATTCCTGATGTGCAAATAATCCTCCCCCAAATGTAGTGAAACTTGAGTTCTTAGTTGAAAAGCTGACTGAATGTAAACAATAGGATCACGTGACTTAAGTGCTTACCAAAACAATTAAACACTTGGAAATCTTTGACACTCTCCCTTTAAGATTTCAAGAAAAAAAAGTTGCAAGAGAAATCTGAAAGTGTTACTGAATCATCACAAAAGGAAAGGTCTCAATAAAAATCTAAACATTTTTTTCATTCTCTAAAGGAATTGAGATGTCAAACTCTAAAAAGACTACCCAAGATAAAGGTAAATTTTATCTCCTAATTTTCCCAGATTTGAAGAACTTATAAACCAAACAGATAATGAAGGTAGTGACAATTCTCAAACGGGATCCACAACTTTTATTAGATATGAATGGGTAAGTCAGAACAACAAAAGTTAAGGGAAAAAGATATACCTGAAGGATAGAAAAAGAGAAGTCCTACTTTTACCTTCTTTAATTTACGAATTTATAAAATGGGGAAAACCAAATCAGAATAAAAGATTTTGTTAAGAAAACATTCATTCCAGCTCTCTTACAACAGTTTTAAATTTTTTTTTATTTTTTTGTGTGTACACTAGAGCAACACAAGACTGTAGAAGCTTTGTCAAAAAGGTGTTCCCACTTACAGGAAAGTGTAGAAGACTCAGACAGGTAAAAGAGACAGCAGAAGAAATAAATGCTTTATGTAATGAAATTAAAGAAAAACAACAAGGCCACATGCTCAAATTTGGGTAGGAGACTATTTAGATATGTATTTAATAGATATAGGAACCACAGTTAGCATTACCACAAGAACATTCCCAGGAACAAGAACTATAAACTTGCAAAGAGTGGGGGGAGAAATCTCTCAAGCTCAGGTAAGTCTCCCTGTAAAAGCAAAGATAGTGGAAGATACTTGCCAGCACGCATGGGGATCAGGTCCTTATTTACAAAACATCACTGGTAATGACATCTTGAAACAAAAAGGTTACATTATGGATTTGTGTAACAGAGAATTGATTAAGGGACCATTAAATTAAGTATTAGTCATTTCTGAAGCTTTATAATGTCAAAGATCCAGGACAGTAGGATTTAGTTGAGTTATTAAAAACACCAAATCAAGAGTTAGCTCAGCTACTTTATTGTTAAAAGGATATTTTTGCTAAACATAGGAATGATAGTATACAAGTCCCTAGTCCCAAGAAACTTATAAAACAATATCCAGTAAAGAGGCAGAACAGGCAATACTAAATACTGTGAAAGCTTTAGAAGCTCAAGGGGTTGTGAGGAAAATTAATTCACCAGCTAATAGTTCATATTGACCTGTACAGAAGCCAGATGGAAGGTATCATTTCATTGTTGATTACAGAGAACTTAATAAGGTGACACCTCATTCTCTGCCAATAGTAGGTAGCCTGCCTGATCTTATTGCGCAGATTCAGGAAAAAAAAATGAAAATTTTCTCCACATTAGATGCGAGTAATGGTTTCTGGAGTATCACTCTGGATGAAGACTAACAATGGAAATTTGCTTTTACTGTAGCAGGTCAACAATATACTTGGACAAGAATGCCTCAGGACTTTCATAATCCTCCAACAGTTTTTCATCATGTAATGCAGGAAATATTAACACCACTAGAATGCAGATCTTCTATTATTCAATATGTAGATGACATACTTTTAGGGACAGAAACTGAAAAACAGCACTTAAATGTACTGGCAGAAATATTCCAAGCAATAAGATAAACAAAATTAAATCTGAACCCTAAAAAGAGTCAGTTTATGAAAAATTCTGTAAACGTCTTGGGTGTCACAGTATCAGCAGGATAAAGAAGCCTTAGTGAAGACAAAAAACAATTGATCAGACAATTACCAATTCCAGTTATGCTCACAGGGTTAAGGCAAGCACCAGGAATCTTTGGATTCTCAAGGGAGTGGATACCAGATTATACAGTTAAAACAAAACCCTTGCCTGATATGCTTAAAGGAAACAAACAGGGAGATGAACCTCTCAATTGGAATGATGAGTCACTAGCAGCTTTCTCTAAGGTCAAAGAACTAATTTCTGCACCTGCTTTGGGTGTCCCAGAAAGAGAAAGAGTTCATCTCACAGTTTGGACACTATGGTCTACCTATGATGGCCACAGTGTTGCAAAAAAAAAAAAAAAAAAAAAAAAAAAACAGAGGATCTCTATCAGTGTTTGGGTTATTACTTCCAAACTATGAGTCCAGTTGAGAAAGGAATGAGAGAATGTGAAAAGCAAGCCATCATAGCAGAATGGTGTACTGAAGTAACATGCCGTATGATTCAGGGCTCTCCAATTGTGCTACAGACCAAACATACTCCAGTGAAATACATGTTAGAAGGAAATCCAAAGGGCATGAATAATGCATGAATCGGTAGAATCAGTGCAAGTTTTGCAAGTCAGGAAGGAGGAATTAGAATAGATATCCCTCAAATTAAGTTTTTACCAGAACTGTTTAATTACCAAGGAGAATCTCTGGAATGTCCTGACTTGGAACATGAGGAGGAACACGTAAACCAATCGGTGATCACGAAGTGTTAACAGAAATTTGGAGTTTGATAAAAGATGACAATCCTTCCTCAGTGAGTATAAAGAAGGTCGAAGCTCACACCAAAAATGAAGTGCATAGTCAGGCTAATAAAATAGTAGACCAGCTGGCAAAAGAAGGGGCCCTTGACTCTAAACAAACATATCCAATAACAAAATGTTCCTCCATACCTGGGCAATGAAAGTAAATATCATAGGTTCATAGGATGATACTAGGCTATTGGCCCAGAGGCGCTTATAAGCCTTGCCAAGAAAAACAAACAAGGGAAATGGTATAAAATATTTTGAATAAGTGCTAAATCCAAATGGACTTGTTTCTAAATCCTTTACTTTTACACAGTACAGCTCACTTCTGTAAAGATCAGTGTACAGAGTATGAACATAGAGTGGAAAGTGAGGTAGGTATAATCACTCAAATCTAATATGATGGGATCATCATAACATCTACTGTATGTGGATTAACAGTTACAAGAACAGACAAAATGAAACCGTTATGGAGTCCTGAATTTGAACAAGGTGCTCATATGACCTTAAATGCAAAAACAAAGATAGTCAATAGTTAGGAAACTTAGTAAAAATTTATGAGACGACAGCCAATCATCATCAAGAAAGATAAAATAGAAGAATTTGAAATACAAGAAAGTGACTGGAAATGGGTTAGGTTTCCAGAACTTTGGTCGTTACCAGAAGAATTAAAAAAAGGTCCTCCTACATAGAGTGCAAACAATTGAGCATGAAAAAGGAAAAGTGTTGCTGACCTATTATCATAATTTCCTAGGTCATCTGGGAAGGGAAGGATTACGACAAATTGTTAGTTCTTGATTTAAATGGGAAGGAATGACAGCAGACATTCAAAACCATATAGACAGATGTGTCACGTGCCATGCATAATGTAGGAACATGAAATAGGAGAAAACAATATAGACTCCCACAAGCATTGGGACCCTGGGAAAGGGTACAAATAGACTTTATAGGACCTCTTCCAACAACACCAGGAGGATTCCATTTCCTACTTACCCTGATAGATGAATATACTGGATGGGAGGATGCTCATCCAACAAAAAAGGAAGATGCCAACTCAGTAGCTGGAAGAATAAGTGAAAGGATCATTCCAACATGGGGTACCCCGAGAAATATACAGTAACCATGGGACTCACTTTACTGGAAATGTAACAAAGCAAATGTGCAAAACTTGAGGAATCAAGCAAAGGTTTCCTACTCCTTGCCATCTTCAGAGTTTATTTACTTATTACTTATTTATTAACTGGGTTAGTCCAACTGGGCTAAAAACCCATTTTCACTGTAGACCCAAGGAGAAAAGCACCTGTTACAGACAAACATAAAAATTCATAATTCACGATACAGTAATAATTAAGGTACATCAAGAGATATAAACACAACAGTCATAATTTTTTTAGTAGTGAGTTCTGGAAAAGTAGAAAGAGCTAACAGAACTCTGAAGGAAGGATTAAAGAAAATAATTACCGAGTATGGGAATCATTGGGACCCTACATTTTGATAAAGATGCAAAATTCTCCTCAAGGATGTGGGTTAAATTCACATGAATTAATGACGGGTCGACCTATGAATTTACAAGCAGGAGAAATCCCGTATGGGATACCATTAAAAGAAAAGTTGTGGGACCAGCTCCAAGACCAAATCATTTGGGCAAAAGGGAGAGTCTGGGAAGCTGGAAAAGCCCATAACTTAGAGCTTTGTAAGCAAAATGAGATTTGGGAATCGAGGGAGGTACACCTGGAACAAGGAGATCTTGTAATGGCCCGCCAGTTTGGAAACACAAGCAAATGAGATTTGAAATGGATAGGATCCTACAGTGTTACCAAAGTGGAGTTAGTGGCTGTACAAGTCCAGCCACATAAGAGTCAGCTACCAAAGAATGGTTGGATTCAAAAAAGATCATGTTAACAGATTAAAATGGAGGGGAGAAAATTAAATTAGTTGTGAATGTAATAACTGATAAAAAGGGACACAATATCAGATAAAACTAATAAGAATATTATTCTTTTCTCTTACAGGTAACTTTGAGAAGAAAAGACTGAATCATAAAAATCCTAATATTAATTGTGATCCTGACAAGTTTTTACTCCCCAACACAAGGAAAGGTGGACTTTAATACCTTTACCAAATCATTGCAAATATAGTCAAACTTTTAATGCCGAACAGTGTTAGATATGTGCTGAGACACCACAAGATGCGAACAGTGGAATTCCATTAGACCTATTCCATTTAGTCTTCTAGAAATGTTGAACCTCACAGACCATGACTGGGTTCCAAGAAATGAAGACATAACCTTTCTTAAGGCTTGTCCATACAAATGTGGCTGCTGATGTTTATTTACGAGGAGGAGGAACAAGTAATCACCTATTTATCGGGAAAAGTTCTTGTAGCATCATCTATGATACCCAAAATACCAGTGAACAGTGTTTTGAATGTTTTAACAATGAAACTTGCTGGACATTTAAAAGAGCTAAAACTAAATACTGGGTTGCATGAACGATTCCAGTTTGAGCAGGCATATATTACATAAGTGGTAAAAGAGCCTACAAATGGCTTCCTGAGAACTGAAATGGATTGTGTTACTTGAGACATGTAATTTCATTCATTAGACATACAACATTGCCTAATTATAATATTAGAAATCTTAGATTAAAAAGACATATTAACATAGGAAAAATGGTTGTAGGAGATGATGTCTTACCAGGAGCATCAATCTTTCCATTCTATTTTTTCTGTTTGCTAATTGTGTGTTTCTGAACAGTGTCCTATGTGTCTCTCTGCAGTTAGTTTCCCACCCTCCCTCCCTGTTCTTGTGTTGGTATTTGTGTTGCTGGCTCTGGAATTGCCCCCCCCCCCCGTAAGTCTGTATTAGGACACTCCTCCTGGGTCCATCTCATTTGCTCACTTAGCCAAGTACAGTGAGATCATATTCTGAGTCTAGTTTTCACTCTACTTAATACAGAGAGTAGATTTGAGAAGGCCCAAAAAAAAATTTATTTGCTTTTACTGTATTTGTCTTTCCTCATACTTTATTTTGCTTTTCTTAAAAGTACTCAATTTTATTTAGTCTGTTGCATTTATTACTGCTTGGTAGTAGCCTGATTAAACTGTAACTGCTATTCTAAGTCGTTTGGTTTAAGCACTTGGGCTTCATACAGGCTGTTTCACATTAAGAAGGTTTGTGGTCTGCACTGTTGTGGCAGGACAGGTAGCTTACATCCTTCTAAGCTGGGAATTGCTGATTGAAGGCCCAGTGTCTGCTATTCTAAAAGTGTATTAGTTCTGGCTTAAGCACTTGGGCTTCAGGCCAGTTATTATACATTAAGAAGGTTTGTGGTCTGCACTCTTCTGGGAGGAGAGGCTGGATTCTGCCCTTCTGAAATGGGAATATCTGGTCAGAGGCTTATTGAGCCTGCTTATTTGAACTGTTTCTTATTGAAATTGGTGCGGCTTGTGACTGTAGCATAGACCAGATTCAAGCCTGCTGAATCTAGCTTTGTTTGTATAACTTGAGCACTGATCCAGGCCATCTTTTTTGGAGAAGGATCCCATGCACCCTAGTAAGCAGGGGTGTGCAGTTAGAACTTGTCTGATTGAAGACTGTAGGAACAGGGCTCAATTTTGAGCTTTTTTTCTGGTTAATTGGGTAACTTGACTAAATCAGTTTGTTCATTTTCTATTGTTTTATTCATCTGCTTTTACTGTAGTTGTGTTTCTTCCTACTTTATTACTAATGGCATTGACTACAACTCTGATCTGCGATATATAACAATAATTATCCTTTTCTGTGCATTTAAAGTGTTTTTTGAGTGTATCTGCTTTATTTTCTGATATATATATATATATATATATACTTGTTTTCCCGCCTTTCTAAGCTAGTATAGTCCAGTTTTCAGGTTAGTGCTGAATTCAGGGCTGTGTTACAAATCTCTGTTTGCCCATATCTTACTTGGATAGAAGGAATTTCTCTGTTCACTTGTGAGAGAGGGGAGCTTTGAACAGCCTGTCTGTCCCTGGAGGAGTGGTTTTAGCCCAGAAATTAGTAGTTTATTGGCCATTTTGGGCTAATTTCTATCTCTTTCATTTCCCTGCTATAAATACCGTACTTGCCTGGTTTTGCGCGCCGGGCAGCGCCAGTTAGCTAAGGTAAAACTATTTCCAGCTCCACAGTCGTCTCTTCAATTTTTCCCTTGGAACTAGACAAACTTTCAACTTAAGCACTCAAGCCACTCATTTCTCAGCCTGGCACTTACTCAAAACTTATAGGAAGCACTTATAAATCCTAACACTAGACCCTCCTGTACTGTACGGAAGGACAAGGCTCTCTATTCGACCTTACCAGCCATCCAGTAAAACAGTTCAATGTACCTATCCAGGCATGTCCAAAGGGTAGTTTCAGGTGTACTCTCCAGTCCAACTGGTGAATCTGGGCATTTTGAGGCAATGTTACAACTGCCTCATGTACACAGACAACCCCCTCCTCCTACCACCAAACACTAATACATGCAAGAGATGCAATTATACAGCCAAACTGGAGGCTAAGCTCTCTCAACCCAAGACAGGATCAGACAGTCAAGAGGAGAATGGAAATACTTGCATCACACCACCAGTCTCACATAAACCCATTAAAGCAGCACTGGAAAAAAACACACATAAATACATGAAAACATACTCGGAGGCTCTAAATAAAAATCTGCAAAACCAACAGAAACCTCCAAAGCAAACATCCAAGCAACCTCCACCCCCCCAACACAAACCATGAAACACATACTTCACAAAACCAGTGTGCCATGCAATCACAGCCCTTAAGGCCAAATAACATACCCAACATACTAGTAATAGGTGACTCTACAGTCAGGCACACTGATGTCCCACTCACTAGGCTGAATAAGGAGAAGGTTAATGTTAGCTGCCTGTCAGGTGCCAGGATCCGTCACATAACACAAGCACTCAGGTCACTACAGAACAAGTACAAATTTGACTCTGTCATTGTCCATGTTGGTGTGAATGACCTGAGCCGTACCTCTCTGGACTACATGAAAAGAGACATGGAAGAGCTCTCTGATCATGTAGCCCAGGCCGGTATGACCCTGACCCTGAGTAGCATCCTGCCCTCACCAAGAATGATACCACGGTATAAAGAAAAAATTCTCAATTTCAACAATTGGCTAAGTTTCTGGTGTCATTCAAAGGCGATCCAGTGTCTGTCCTCCTGGGATGACATGCTAGACAATCCACGCTGATTCGCTAGAGACGGCTTGCACCTGTCACCCTTAGGTTTTCAAATAACTGGCCAAGGCTCTTGCCACCCCCATAGTGCCTTTTTAGCCAAGGCTCAAAAGACAAACCTACTGCCGTAAATAGCACAAGTAACAAAAAACTGAGGGTAGTGCTACTCAATGCCAGAAGTCTGAACCTCAAAATGCACGCATTCGAGGCACTCCTCAGTATGGAGAAAATAGATATATGTGCAGTAACAGAAACCTGGTTTAAGGCTCCAGAGAGCACCCCAGCACTACCAGGCTACAACTAATACCATCCATTTCGGCCACAGAATCGGACCGAAATACAAAAGGCGGGGGCGTATCCATATTCATCAAGGATACCCACACCTCCAGGTTAGTGGCACAGCACGATGCTTCAGAGATCATCCACGTGCAACTAACAATGGGCAAAACTGCAATTCAAATTGTAGCTTGCTACAGATCACCCACCATGTCCCAGGACCTGCATTCCGCATTCATGGGAACACTGGGAAACATAAAGGTCCTACCAAACACCCTAATATTGGGTGATTTTCAATTATCCAAACATTAACTGGGAGAACTACTCAAGTACTAACTCCCTTGCCCAACATTTCCTAGAATTTATAAACTCAAACGCCTTGGTTCAACTGGTCAACACTCCCACCAGAGGTGACAACATATTGGACCTGGTCATCACCAACATGGGCGACCGGTATTCCACACCGGAGGTCAACCCCTCGCTGGTTAGATCTGCCCACAAACAAATCACTTTGGATATCCACATTCCACCCCCATCCCCGGACAAGTAAACCACTGTGAAAAACATTTCAAAAGCAAACTTCACGTTACTTAAGACTGAGGTGAAAAGTTTCAAAGCCCCCATGCTGAAGGATAACGCTGTCCAAGCTGCCAAATTCTTTACTAATGCATTCTACGGGCACCTACAAGAATGCATGGATCATGCCATCCCAAGCAAAACCAAGACTCACTCCTCCAAGAAAAGGAAACCAGTCTGGTGGACTCCTGCCATAAACAAGCTATACAATGGAAGGAGGACACTAGTACAGAAAAGAGTAAAATCCCAAGAAGGGAAGACATCCCTGATCAGTATCAGAACGAAACTACGATCCCTCATAAAATCATCCAAGGCAAGTTTTGAAAGAAAAACTGCCAAGGACTCCAAAGACAACCACAAGGCATTCTTTAGCTATGTCAAGAATCTAAGTGGCAATGCTCAGATCTGCTCCGAGTTAGTGCAGAATGGCACAAAATACACTGAACCAACCGATATCACCAACATCCTGGCAGACTAAGTGGCAATGCTCAGACCTGCTCGGAGTTAGTGCAGAATGGCAAAAAATACACTGAACCGACCGATATCACCAACATCCTGGCAAACAGGTTCAGCACAAACTTCACCCCCCTCTCACCCCCAAGAGGGCCCATAAGCATACCAGAAGAATGTAGAATCCCTGAAATCACAGACACTCAGGTTAAAACAGCCCTCTCCAAAGCCAAAAACACAGCATCAGTGGGACCGGACGGTGTCCCAGGCTGTGTCCTACATGAGCTCAAAGACGAACTAACCCCTCACCTAAACACACTGTTCAAACTCAGCCTCTCCACAGGCTACGTACCCATAGAGTGGAGCACAGCAGAGGTTATTCTGCTCCATAAAGGTGGAGCCACAACAGACCCCGGGAACCATCGCCCTATAAGCCTGACCAGCTTGGTCTGCAAGGCTATGGAGTGCATCATCATGGAACTCATTAACATTGACATTGGGAACCTCCAAACACTGGACCCTACCCAGTTCGGCTTTGTTAAGGGCAGATCATGCCTCCTAAACCTGGTGGACTTCTTTGAGGCAGTTACCAAGGCTATAGATGAGGGAAAGGTGGTACACACAGCCTACCTAGACCTCGCAAAGGCCTTTGACACCATTCCCCATTCTGATATTATTAGACAAGCTCACCAGCCTGAACATAAACCCCTACGTCACAAGATGGGATGCCAACTGGCTCACGGACAGAACCCACATGGTGAGAGTTGCGGGAGTTAGGTCCGACTTTAAATCTGTTACAAGTGGAGTTCCCCACGACTCAGTCCTAGGACCCCTCCTGTTCGGCATATACTTCTCAGAGGTACAGGCAAGCACAGCAGGACTATGGCTGACCAAGTTTGCAGATGACTGCAAACTAGGGGCTACAATTGGCTCTCCAGCTGACACAGACATCCTCCAAATGGGTCTCACTGAGACGGAT
>NC_056729.1:1858374636-1858392416 GCF_019279795.1 Protopterus annectens | reverse complement strand
TTTTTTTCTACCCATACATAGATATACATACACAATAACACTGGAGTTGAAGCATGTATAATGATTAGGTAGTCAGTATTGGTCTGCATTCCATACCCATACATAGATATACATACACACATATAACACACACACACACACACACAAGTACAACCGTTCATCTTTACTGAGATGTTCTAATTCTTATCTATGAATGGATTTACTACTGGAGTTGAAGCATGTATAATGATTAGGTAGTCAGTATTGGTCTGCATTCCATACCCATACATAGATATACATACACACATATAACACACACACACACAAGTAGAACTGTTCATCTTTACTGAGATGTTCTAATTCTTATCTATGAATGGATTTACTACTGGAGTTGAAGCATGTATAATGATTAGGTAGTCAGTATTGGTCTGCATTCCATACCCATACATAGATATACATACACACATATAACACACACACACACACACACACACACACACAAGTACAACCGTTCATCTTTACTGAGATGTTCTAATTCTTATCTATGAATGGATTTACTACTGGAGTTGAAGCATGTATAATGATTAGGTAGTCAGTATTGGTCTGCATTCCATACCCATACATAGATATACATACACACATATAACACACACACACACACACACACACACACACACACACAAGTAGAACTGTTCATCTTTACTGAGATGTTCTAATTCTTATCTATGAATGGATTTACTACTGGAGTTGAAGCATGTATAATGATTAGGTAGTCAGTATTGGTCTGCATTCCATACCCATACATAGATATACATACACACATATAACACACACACACAAGTACAACCGTTCATCTTTACTGAGATGTTCTAATTCTTATCTATGAATGGATTTACTACTGGAGTTGAAGCATGTATAATGATTAGGTAGTCAGTATTGGTCTGCATTCCACACCCATACATAGATATACATACACACATATAACACACACACACACACACACACACACACACACACACACACACACACACACACACACACAAGTACAACCGTTCATCTTTACTGAGATGTTCTAATTCTTATCTATGAATGGATTTACTACTGGAGTTGAAGCATGTATAATGATTAGGTAGTCAGTATTGGTCTGCATTCCATACCCATACATAGATATACATACACACATATACACACACACACACACACACACACACACACACACACACACACACACACACACACACACACACACACACACACACACACACACACACAAGTACAACCGTTCATCTTTACTGAGATGTTCTAATTCTTATCTATGAATGGATTTACTACTGGAGTTGAAGCATGTATAATGATTAGGTAGTCAGTATTGGTCTGCATTCCATACCCATACATAGATATACATACACACATATAACACACACACACACAAGTAGAACTGTTCATCTTTACTGAGATGTTCTAATTCTTATCTATGAATGGATTTACTACTGGAGTTGAAGCATGTATAATGATTAGGTAGTCAGTATTGGTCTGCATTCCACACCCATACATAGATATACATACACACATATAACACACACACACACACACACAAGTAGAACTGTTCATCTTTACTGAGATGTTCTAATTCTTATCTATGAATGGATTTACTACTGGAGTTGAAGCATGTATAATGATTAGGTAGTCAGTATTGGTCTGCATTCCATACCCATACATAGATATACATACACACATATAACACACACAAGTACAACCGTTCATCTTTACTGAGATGTTCTAATTCTTATCTATGAATGGATTTACTACTGGAGTTGAAGCATGTATAATGATTAGGTAGTCAGTATTGGTCTGCATTCCACACCCATACATAGATATACATACACACATATAACACACACACACACACACACACAAGTAGAACTGTTCATCTTTACTGAGATGTTCTAATTCTTATCTATGAATGGATTTACTACTGGAGTTGAAGCATGTATAATGATTAGGTAGTCAGTATTGGTCTGCATTCCACACCCATACATAGATATACATACACACACACACACACACACACACACACACACACACACACACACACACACACACACACACACACACACACACACACACACACACACACAAGTACAACCGTTCATCTTTACTGAGATGTCCTAATTCTTATCTATGAATGGATTTACTACTGGAGTTGAAGCATGTATAATGATTAGGTAGTCAGTATTGGTCTGCATTCCATACCCATACATAGATATACATACACACATATAACACACACACACACAAGTACAACCGTTCATCTTTACTGAGATGTTCTAATTCTTATCTATGAATGGATTTACTACTGGAGTTGAAGCATGTATAATGATTAGGTAGTCAGTATTGGTCTGCATTCCATACCCATACATAGATATACATACACACATATAACACACACAAGTACAACCGTTCATCTTTACTGAGATGTTCTAATTCTTATCTATGAATGGATTTACTACTGGAGTTGAAGCATGTATAATGATTAGGTAGTCAGTATTGGTCTGCATTCCACACCCATACATAGATATACATGCACACATATAACACACACACACACACACACACACACACACACACACAAGTACAACCGTTCATCTTTACTGAGATGTTCTAATTCTTATCTATGAATGGATTTACTACTGGAGTTGAAGCATGTATAATGATTAGGTAGTCAGTATTGGTCTGCATTCCATACCCATACATAGATATACACACACACACACACACACACACACACACACACACGTACAATTGTTCATCTTTACTGAGATGTTCTAATTCTTATCTATGAATGGATTTACTACTGGAGTTGAAGCATGTATAATGATTAGGTAGTCAGTATTGGTCTGCATTCCATACCCATACATAGATATACATACACACATATAACACACACACACACAAGTACAACCGTTCATCTTTACTGAGATGTTCTAATTCTTATCTATGAATGGATTTACTACTGGAGTTGAAGCATGTATAATGATTAGGTAGTCAGTATTGGTCTGCATTCCACACCCATACATAGATATACATACACACATATAACACACACACACACACACACACAAGTAGAACTGTTCATCTTTACTGAGATGTTCTAATTCTTATCTATGAATGGATTTACTACTGGAGTTGAAGCATGTATAATGATTAGGTAGTCAGTATTGGTCTGCATTCCACACCCATACATAGATATACATACACATATAACACACACACACACACACACACACACACACACACACACACACACACACACACACACACACACGTAGAACTTTTCATCTTTACTGAGATGTTCTAATTCTTATTATCTATGAATGGATTTACTACTGGAGTTGAAGCATGTATAATGATTAGGTAGTCAGTATTGGTCTGCATTCCATACCCATACATAGATATACACACACACACACACACACACACACACACACACACACACACACACACACACACACACACACAAGTACAACCGTTCATCTTTACTGAGATGTTCTAATTCTTATCTATGAATGGATTTACTACTGGAGTTGAAGCATGTATAATGATTAGGTAGTCAGTATTGGTCTGCATTCCACACCCATACATAGATATACATACACACATATAACACACACACACACACACACAAGTAGAACTGTTCATCTTTACTGAGATGTTCTAATTCTTATCTATAAATGGATTTACTACTGGAGTTGAAGCATGTATAATGATTAGGTAGTCAGTATTGGTCTGCATTCCATACCCATACATAGATATACATACACACATATAACACACACACACAAATACAACCGTTCATCTTTACTGAGATGTTCTAATTCTTATTATCTATGAATGGATTTACTACTGGAGTTGAAGCATGTATAATGATTAGGTAGTCAGTATTGGTCTGCATTCCATACCCATACATAGATATACATACACACATATAACACACACACACACACACACACACACACACACACACACACACACACACACACACACAAGTAGAACTGTTCATCTTTACTGAGATGTTCTAATTCTTATCTATGAATGGATTTACTACTGGAGTTGAAGCATGTATAATGATTAGGTAGTCAGTATTGGTCTGCATTCCATACCCATACATAGATATACATACACACATATAACACACACACACAGACACACACACAAGTACAACTGTTCACCTTTACTGAGATGTTCTAATTCTTATCTATGAATGGATTAAACTGGAGTTGAAGCATGTATAATGATTAGGTAGTCAGTATTGGTCTGCATTCCACACCCATACATAGATATACATACACATATAACAAGCACACACACACACACGCACACACACACAAGTAGAACTGTTCATCTTTACTGAGATGTTCTAATTCTTATTATCTATGAATGGATTTACTACTGGAGTTGAAGCATGTATAATGATTAGGTAGTCAGTATTGGTCTGCATTCCATACCCATACATAGATATACATACACATATAACACACACACACACACACACACACACACACACACACACACACACACACACACACACACACAAGTACAATCGTTCATCTTTACTGAGATGTTCTAATTCTTATCTATGAATGGATTTACTACTGGAGTTGAAGCATGTATAATGATTAGGTAGTCAGTATTGGTCTGCATTCCATACCCATACATAGATATACATACACACATATAACACACACACACACACACACACACACACACACACACACACACACACACACAAGTACAACCGTTCATCTTTACTGAGATGTTCTAATTCTTATCTATGAATGGATTTACTACTGGAGTTGAAGCATGTATAATGATTAGGTAGTCAGTATTGGTCTGCATTCCACACCCATACATAGATATACATACACACATATAACACACACACACACACACACACACAAGTACAACCGTTCATCTTTACTGAGATGTTCTAATTCTTATCTATGAATGGATTTACTACTGGAGTTGAAGCATGTATAATGATTAGGTAGTCAGTATTGGTCTGCATTCCATACCCATACATAGATATACATACACACATATAACACACACACACACACACACACACACACACACACAAGTACAACTGTTCATCTTTACTGAGATGTTCTAATTCTTATCTATGAATGGATTTACTACTGGAGTTGAAGCATGTATAATGATTAGGTAGTCAGTATTGGTCTGCATTCCATACCCATACATAGATATACATACACACATATAACACACACACACACACACACACACACACACACACACACACACACACACACACACACACACAAGTACAACCGTTCATCTTTACTGAGATGTTCTAATTCTTATCTATGAATGGATTTACTACTGGAGTTGAAGCATGTATAATGATTAGGTAGTCAGTATTGGTCTGCATTCCACACCCATACATAGATATACATACACACATATAACACACACACACACACACACACACACACACACACACACACACACACACACAAGTACAACCGTTCATCTTTACTGAGATGTTCTAATTCTTATCTATGAATGGATTTACTACTGGAGTTGAAGCATGTATAATGATTAGGTAGTCAGTATTGGTCTGCATTCCACACCCATACATAGATATACATACACACATATAACACACACACACACACACACACAAGTACAACCGTTCATCTTTACTGAGATGTTCTAATTCTTATCTATGAATGGATTTACTACTGGAGTTGAAGCATGTATAATGATTAGGTAGTCAGTATTGGTCTGCATTCCATACCCATACATAGATATACATACACACATATAACACACACACACACACACACACACACACACACACACACACACACACACACACACACACACACACACACACACACACACACACACACACAAGTACAACCGTTCATCATTACTGAGAAATTCTAATTCTTATCTATGAATGGATTTACTACTGGAGTTGAAGCATGTATAATGATTAGGTAGTCAGTATTGGTCTGCATTCCATACCCATACACAGATATACATACACACATATAACACACACACACACACACACACACACACACACACACACACACACACACACACACACACACACACACGTACAACCGTTCATCTTTACTGAGATGTTCTAATTCTTATCTATGAATGGATTTACTACTGGAGTTGAAGCATGTATAATGATTAGGTAGTCAGTATTGGTCTGCATTCCATACCCATACATAGATATACATACACACATATAACACACACACACACAAGTAGAACTGTTCATCTTTACTGAGATGTCCTAATTCTTATCTATGAATGGATTTACAACTGGAGTTGAAGCATGTATAATGATTAGGTAGTCAGTATTGGTCTGCATTCCACACCCATAGATAGATATACATACACACATATAACACACACACACAAGTCGAACTTTTCATCTTTACTGAGATGTCCTAATTCTTATCTATGAATGGATTTACTACTGGAGTTGAAGCATGTATAATGATTAGGTAGTAAGTATTGGTCTTCATTCCATACCCATACATAGATATACATACACACACGCACACACGCACACGCACACGCACACACACACACACACACACACACACACACGATTATGATGGCTGTGAATGGGTGTAGGTATCAAATCCCATTCTGGTATTCAAAATCCCCAGCAAGGACAACACCAAACAAATATTTGGTTTGTTAATCATGGGCTTACCTTCACTGCAATGCATAGAAGTCAACCTATGACCCTGCTGTATTGGAAATGCTGCATATCTGCAAGTCAAATGGTACACGGGTTACTCACTCTAAAGACCTTAACCTGGTATCTGACATTAATAGAACCTGCTGGAGGGACAGATTTGTCTCTCAGAGGTTACCACACTTTGGAATGGACTTCTCACTTCATGTCAAACAGAGTACCTCACTGGCCCTCTTGAAACGCAAGCTGGATGACTGGATGGAAAACCTCAAATTCACATGGGGGGTTCCACCTTTGTCCCTCTTGGACAGGGGCAATTAGTGCTGATGGTTGAAATAAGGGTAGAACTTGGCTAGGCTTGTAAGGGCCCTAGAGCCATTAGCCTAGTAACTTCCTATGATCCTATGCCTTGAAAGGCAGTACTGTTTATGTTGGTAAAGCCTGTTTCTCTACCACTTACCATATAGATATCTCACTCTGGCACAGTCACCAGGTACTTGGGTCTCTGTACTGCTTGCAGATTCTCCTTTGACCACCATGCCTCCTTCTACCTTACACAGCATATCCTTTGCTGTATCTCCTCAACTTCCAAATATACTATACTGCTCAGACAAGCTCCTCGTGGTCCTGAAGAGTGGTCCTAGCTACAGAGAACTCAGAAAAGTGACTACTTTTTGGATTTAAGTATCTTTGCTGTTTTTTACTTGAAATTGCTTCTCTAGCTTACCCTAAACAAGCTTAAACTGTTTTTTAGCTGTTTGCTGCATTATTTCAATATCTGCACTTAAAGTTACTTTTTAGTCGAATTTGATCGAAAGTTTGTTTGTTTGTTTAATTTAACTGTTTAGGCTGCCCACTAAAGTGTGCTAGCCTGTGTAACTGATTTATTACTGTTTCTGCATTTCCTGTGTGTTTCTAGCTAAAAACAAAAAAAAAACAAAAAACAAAAAATAATCCTTGTTTTCCCGCCTCTCCTCGATTAGTTTAGACCAGTTTACAGGCATTGCTGTATTCTGGGCTGTGGTATAGTTCCTGTGTTGTCCATTACCTTACTTGGATAGAAGGAAGTTTCTTTGCTCACCAGTGGGAGTGAGGAGCCTAGAGCAGCCTACCTGTCTCTGTAGGAAGCGACCTCAGCACAAGAGCTGTAGTAATTGGTTGTTTTGGACCATCTCTAGCTCTTTTGAAGTTCCCTGTTTAAAATCTGCCTCTGGGCGTTTTTTCTGGCTATACTGCTCAGACAACCTCCTCATGGTCCTGCAGAGTGGTCCTAGCTACAGAGAACTCAGAAAAGCGACTACTTTCTGGATTTAAGTTTCTTTGCTGTTTTTTTACTTGAAATTACTTCTCTAGCTTACCCTAAACAAGCTTAAACTGTTTTTTAGCTGTTTGCTGCATTATTTCAATATCTGCACTTAAAGTTACTTTTTAGTCGAATTTTATCGAATGTTTGTTTGTTTAATTTAACTGTTGAGGCTGCCCACTAAAGTGGGCTAGCCTGTGTAACTGATTTATTACTGTTTCTTCATTTTCTGTGTGTTTCTATCTAAAAACAAAAAAAACAAAAAAATAATCCTTGTTTTCCCGCCTCTCCTCGACTAGTTTAGACCATTTTACAGGCATTGCTGTATTCTGGGCTGTGGTGTAGTTCCTGTGCTGTCCATTACCTTACTTGGATAGAAGGAAGTTTCTTTGCTCACCAGTGGGAGTGGGGAGCCTTGAGCAGCCTACCTGTCCCTGTAGGAAGTGACCTCAGCACAAGAGCTGTAGTAACTGGTTGCTTTGGACCATTTCTAGCTCTTTTGAAGTTCCCTGTTTAAAATCCATCTCTGGGCGTTTTTGAGTGGTTGTGCGCATAGCACAGCGCCGGGTAAACAAGGTTAAACTTCTTCTGGCTCCGCCAAGTCTGCTCTTCAAATTTTCCCGTAAGGAAGCTCTACTCTTAGTATAATCAAACTACTCCCTATATTATAAGCCTAGCTTGTTCTCAAAACTTCTCTACTAAATAAGCACTCTCGTACTAAGTAAGCACTACATCCACCTACCACCACTGCGAATATCCACTTCCCTTAAATGCACAGCACTCCCTTATACTGTTCTAGCATGTCGAGTAGTAGATTACTGGCGTCCTCTCCAGTTCAGCTGGTTAATCTGGGTATCTTGAGACAATGCTACAATTGTCTCATGTACACAGACAACCCTCTCCTCCTCCCAACAAACACAAATACATGTGAGAGATGCAACTATATAGCCAAACTGGAGGCTGAACTCACTCAACTCAGGGCTGGCATGACCAGACAGGAAGAGATGGTAACCACACACACAACAAACCCAGTCCCACATAGACCTACCACAACTGCAAACCAAACACATAAAAACACAAAGACATACTCGGAGGCTCTAATAAAAAACTTACCAAAACAACAGAGGCTCCCAAAGCAGACATCCAAAAATCCACCACCTCAAAACAAAACACATGCAACACATACTTCAATAAATCAGTGTGTCGACCAATCGCAGCTCTTAAGGCCAAACACCTTGCCTGATACACTAGTAATAGGTGACTCCATAGTCAGACACACTGATGTCCCACTTACCAGACTGAACAAGGAGAGGGTGACTGTGAGCTGCCTATCAGGAGCTAGGATCCGCCACATAACAAACGCACTCAGGTCACTCCAAAGCAAGTACAAATATGACTCCGTCATTGTCCATGCTGGCGTGAATGACCTGAGATGTACCTCCCTGGACTACATGAAAAGAGACACAGAGGAGCTCTCTGATTATGTAGCCCAGACTGGTATGACCCTGACCCTGAGCAGCACCTTGCCCTCACCAAGAATGATGCCACAATACAAAGACAAGATGATCAGCTTTAATAATTGGCTCAAGTACTGGTGTCATTCTAAGGGGATCCAATGTCTGTCTGCCTGGGATGACATGTTGGACAAGCCACGCTGCTTCGCAAGTGACGGCTTGCACCTGTCACCACTGGGCTTCCGGATATTGGCTAAGGCTCTTGCCACCCCCATAGTGCCTTTTTTAGGCAAGGCTCAAAAGACAAACCCACCTCCTTCGAAAACAAAAATGGAAAAAACTAAGGGTAATGCTGCTCAACGCCAGAAGTCTAAATCTCAAGATGCAGGCACTCGATGCACTCCTTAGTATGGAGAACATTGACGTCTGTGCAGTAAATGAAACCTGGTTCAAGGCTCCTGAGAGCACCCCAGCGCTACCAGGCTATAACTCATATCATGCTTTTCAGCCCCAAAACGTGGGCCGAACCACAAAGGGAGGGGGAGTGTCCATATTCATCAAGGACACCCACACCTCCAGGTTAGTAGCAACACATGAAGCATCGGAGACCACACAGGTGCAACTAACCATAGGCAAAACTGCTACACAACTGGTAGCATGTTACAGACCACCCTCCCAATCTCAGGAACCCCACTCAGCCTTCCTGAAGACATTGGAGGATATGAATGTATCACAAAATACCATCATACTGGGAGACTTCAACTACCCAAACATAGATTGGGTACATTATTCTAGCCCTATCACCCTAGCCCAAAGGTTACTGGAATTCATAAATTCAAATGCACTGGAACAACTCGTTACCTCTCCCACTAGGGGAGATAATATACTAGACCTGATCATCACAAAAGTACAGTTTTGTACCTACCATAAATGTAGATGTCCGATAGGTATGCATCTGCAGTCATAACATATGGGTTGTCCTGCCTCAGGCAGCCCTCGGTCGGCCCGATTCCAAAGTCTGGGTCTGGCCTCGGCTGATGTCGCACTTCACCCGACGTCATAGCTCCTGGGGTATAAAGGCATCAGCCGACGCCATTTTCCTCAGTGTTTTTTGCCCCAGATGCCAGGTGCCCTCTAAGAAGGCTAAATTTGGATAATTGCTGTAAATTCCAAACAGTAGCAAACAAAATATATATATACATATATACATACAAACAAATACACCATAATAGATTCCCCCAGCTAGCTGAAAGAGGGGTAAGCACCCTAGGAATACCACAGAGGGGAAGGAGGGTGGGTAATCCTGACTGCAGATGCATACCTATCAGACATCTACATTTATGGTAGGTACAAAACTGTACTATGTCCTTCAAGGATGCATCTGCAGTCATAACATATGGGTAGAATACCATAGCCAAACTGGGGGAGGAGGCACTAAGATAAAGATGGTGTAGTTAAGATCCCTTGTAAAACTGCAGTTGCAAAGCCTGCTCGGGATCTGGGTATAAAGGAAGATTGTAATGCTTGGCAAATGTATGCACGGAGCTCCAAGTAGCAGCTTCTAAAATGTCTTTGGTAGCCACTCCTCGTAGAAAAGCTGTAGTGGTGGCTGTAGCCCTTGTGGAGTGAGGCCTGATATTTTCAGGAGTTGTCTTTCCATGAAAAGAGTAACATAATCGAATGCAATTTCCTATCCATTTTGAAATTGTCTGTTTGAAATTGCTTTTCCTTGCACTCCTGTTGCATATGCTACCAGAAGCTGGTCAGTTTTTCTGCTGGTCTTAGTTCTGTCCAGGTAGTAGCGCAGTTGTCTATGTACATCTAAGGTGTGTAGTAGCTTTTCCCCCCTGTTCTGTGGGTTAGGGAAGAACGTAGGTAAATGAATAGCTTGGTTCAAGGATACCCTGGATACCACCTTTGGCATGAAAGCAGGATTGGTTCTCAGAGACACTCTATCCTGGTGAAAGATAAGGAAAGGCTGTACTGCCATTAATGCCTGTAACTCTGATACCCTTCTTGCTGAAGTGATTGCTAGAAGGAAGGCAGTTTTCCAAGATAAGAACTGTAAGTCTGCTGATGCAGCTGGTTCAAAAGGGGGGAGAGTTAATTTTTCCAGCACAAAATTGAGATCCCATTAAGGCAGAGGTGGTTTCCTTGGAGGTTTTACATTTTTGATCCCTCTTAGAAATTGTCTGAGGAGGGGTTGAGAGAAGATAGGAGGATCCATGTTGTACTCTGCTGAAATTGCTGAAACATGAATCTTAATGGAAGAATAGGACAGGCCATTGTGGAACAGTTCTGCTAAGTATTCTAGGATGTGTGCTAGGTTTGCAAGCATGACATCTGTTCCCTTTGATGCACTCCAAATGAGGAATCTCTTCCATTTGGCTGAGTATGTTTTCCTTGTGGAGGGTCTGCGAGCCTCCAGGATAATGTCCTTGACTCTCTGAGATAAAGCAGGCTGGCTTTGTTTTATGCAATTTTCCAGGCAGTTAGCTGCAGCGTTTTCAAGTTTGGATGCAGGGTCTTGTAGTTGTTCTGTGTTAGAAGTAAAGGCCATAGAGGTAGAGGCCATGGGTTCGTCCGAGACATGATTCTCAGTAGCGGATACCAATGTTGCCTTGGCCAGTCTGGAGCTATAAGAATTACCTTTGGCTGTTCCTCCCTGATCTTCAGTAGAACTTTGTACATCAATGGGAGAGGTGGGAAGGCATAAACTGTCAGGGCCTTCCAGCTGAAAGAAAGGGAGTCCACCCTCCAGGCTTGTGGGTGGTATTCTCTTGAGCAGAATTTCTTCAGTTGGTGGTTGAGTGGGGAGGCGAACAGGTCTATTTCTGGCATTCCCCATTTCTTTGTTATGGTTTTGAAGATATCTGGATGCAGCATCCATTCGTGAGCATCCGTGGTAGTTCTGCTTAATTTGTCTGCTAGTGAATTCTCTTTTCCTGGTACGAATCTGGCCTGCAGTTGAATGTTGAGATTCAGGCCTAGGTTCCACAGCTCCATTGCCATCCGGCATAAAGGGTAGGAGTGCGTGCCTCCCTGTTTGTTGATGTACTACATGACTGTGGTATTGTCCGTCCTTATCAGCAGGTGTCCTTGCTGAAGGAAAGATTTGAATGCCTCTATTGCATGCTTCACTGCCAGTATCTCCTTTAGATTTATGTGTAGATTCAGCTGGTCTTGGGACCATAGGCCTTGGATACACTTGTCTTCGATGTGCGCGCCCCAGCCTAGGTCTGAGGCGTCCGTGGTGATGGTCTGCCTTGGTTGTGGTTTGTGGAAAGGCAACCCTCTGTTGGTCTTGCAGGCCTGAGCCCACCACAGGAATTCCTTTTTCAGGCATGGAATGATTGGTATCATGGTTTCTAGACTGTGTCTGTGTTGAGAACATACATTTCTTAGGTACCATTGTAATTTCCTCATATGCAGTCTGGCATGTGGTATCAAGATTATGCAGGATGCCATGTAACCCAGGGCCTGCAGGACTTTCCTTGCAGTAAGCTGAGTTTGTCTAGTCAATGCTGTGAAGTAGACTGGAAGTTGTTTTTGTTTTTCTTCTGTGAGAAAAGCCATCTGAGTTATTGTGTCCAGTTCTGCACCCAAAAATGTTATCCTTTGAGATGGCACTAGTCTTGACTTCTGTATGTTGACTGTGTATCCCAAAGCTTGTAGCAGTTGTATGACATAGGCCAAATCCTTTATTATTTTTGTCTTGTTGTCCGCTTGTATTAGGCAGTCGTTCAGGTATGGGTAGATTTGAATTCCTTGAAGCCTGCAATGTGCAATTACTGATGCCAGGCATTTCGTGAATACTCTGGGCGCAGTAGATAAGCCAAAGGGCAATGCTGAGAATTGATAATGCTCTGATCCTGCAAGAAATCTGAGGTGTCTTCTGCAATCTGGTCGTATAGGGACGTGCAGGTATGCCTCCTTGAGATCTAGAGTCACCAGCCAAGACTCCTTGCCCAACATGGGAAGAAGTTGCTGTAGGGTCAGCATCTTGAATTTTGGTACAATGAGATATGTGTTCAGTGCGGACAAGTCGAGAATAGGCCTCCATTGAGTTTCTTTTCTTGGTACAAGGAATAGTCTGGAGTAAAATCCTTGGCCTTGTTCCACAGATGGTACCTTTTCTATTGCTCTCATCCTTAGTAAGTTGATGACCTGTTTTAGAGCCTCTGACTTCTGGCTTGGTGGAAGGTTTGGCATTCCTCTCTTTTTTGGTAAAGTGTGGAAGTGAAACCTGTATCCTTTGTCTATTGTTTGCAAAGTCCATTTGTCTCCTGTAATGCAATGCCAGTTTTTTGAAAATAAAGCTAACTTTCTGCCCAAGGGTGCTTCCAATTGTCCCCTGGTAGGCGGAATCAGAGCCAAGTCATTGTGTCTGTCCTGTGGAAGTGGTTGCAGTCGCAGCTGTGGAGGCACTCCTCTGGTTGTCAGGTTGCCACTGACGGCCCCTGTAGGCACCCCTTGATTGACCTCTGCCTCTTGGGCGTCTATTTCTGCCTCTCTGTGCTCTGGTGGTGTCTGGAAAGGACCAATTCTTTGAAGGCCAATTTCTGCTGAACCTCGGAGGTTGGACCTGCAGAAAATCCTTGACTGTTTGCACAGATTTTGCCTTTTCTTCCACTTTCTTTAGTACTTCCTGTGCAGGGGAGCCAAATAAACTTTGTTTCTCCATAGGGGCATCTAGGAGTTTAGATTTAACATGGTCTGGCAAGGATTGCTCTTTTAGCCAGGCATGCCTTCGAATCACTGCTCTAGTCATAGCTGATCTAAATGAAGCCTCCAGTGCATCATAGCCACATTTTAAAAAATGATTACTGACCTGCTGAGAATTGTGTACCAACTCCTGAAGGGACTTACGGTCTAAAGGTTCAGGAGAAGAAAGCTTTTTATTTAGCTGATCTAACAAAAATTCCTGGTACTGTATCATGTGAAATTGACAGTTTAAAGCCCTGGCAGAAAGAGTAGCAGATGTATAAACCTTTTTACCCCATCTCTCTAATGCTCTTGATTCTCTTTCGGAGGGTAGGGGGTTTTTGGCAGAGGCAGCTGCAACACCCTTGGGGCCCTGAGAAATGGTTTCTGGGTCTGCAGCGTGGGCTTTGTACAAGTGGAAATGAGAATCCGGGACCCTGTAATATCTGTCAGGTTTAACAGGGGCCGGGGGAAGAGAATCAGGGGCTGAACAGGCATCACTGTATGCATCATCAACAACTGATAGTACAGGTGGTATGGCTAGAGGCCTATGCTGTGGTAAGTGTAAAAAAGTCCTTAGCCTTTTCCTAGAATCAGAGAAATCCTGACCCTGCCATTGGAAATGTTCCCTCATTGAATGCAGAGTTTCCCCAAATGAAAATTCTTCTGGGGGGGAGGCAGAAGGAATGGAGTCTTCTGCATCCGAATCCTCATAAAGTGAGTATGGGCCTTCCTGATGGTCTGATACATCTGATCCATCCGAGGAATAGTCAGAGGAAAGAGGTTCAGGGGGTTCAGTCCTAGGCCTTTTTTCAGGAGGGGGTTGTGAGGCCCTGTCTGGGTGAGGTTGGGATCCCCTGATCAAAGAAATAAGGTCCTCAGCGAGGATGAGAATTTGAGAACTTGAGGAAGGTCTGTGAGGTGGAGCTTTTGTAGGTAAGGCCTTGGAAAGTTTAGCTGCTTTAGCCCTGGAGAAGGCCTTAATAGACATAGAAGCAGGGGGTCTAGCTGCCCCACGTGCAGGAGTAGAAATGCCCAACGGAATGGTGTTGGACAATTCTAGTGTGCCTGCTTCTTCAGTAGGAATTTCTGTAGCCGACTCCGCCGGGGCCTCAGAGGCCTCAGTCGTCGGAGGCATGCTTGCGGCCGGAGGAAGAACCGAGGACTCGGTTTCAGACGAAACCGAGACACTCGCGGTAGGCCTAACCGTGGTTTCAGCCGAAACAGCGGGCCGTGAGTGTCGGTCCTTTTCCTTGCGTTTTTAGCTAAATGAGTAGTCGGAGTCTCCGACGGCATTTTATATGCAAAAGCGGGACCAAAAAATTCTTCTGCGAACTCCGACCGACGTCTAAGTGTCCGTCGGTTGAAGGAGGCACAGGCTAAACAAGCTGATACGTTGTGGTCTGGGCCTAAGCAAGGAAGGCAGTAAGAGTGGAAATCCTTATGAGGTATTTGTTTCCCACAAGTTAAACAATTATTTACTTTTTCTGACATCAGCTGAGGCAAGAAAGAGTCCCCAACGGGGTACTTAGCTTTTTTAGAAGTCTTTGGTAGCTGAAATCTCTGGATCTGACCGACCAGCACTTGCGAACAGCTTCTGCTTTGGGCACCGCGCGGCAAGAAAGACTGAGGAAAATGGCGTCGGCTGATGCCTTTACACCCCAGGAGCTATAACGTCGGGTGAAGTGCGACATCAGCCGAGGCCAGACCCAGACTTTGGAATCGGGCCGACCGAGGGCTGCCTGAGGCAGGACAACCCATATGTTATGACTGCAGATGCATCCTTGAAGGACATCATGGGGACAAAATGCTCCACACCGGAGGTATACCCCTCACTAGTGAGATCTGACCACAAACTAATCACCCTGGATATACATATCCCAACTCCACCCCCAGCACAAAAGACCACAGTGAAAAACTTCTCAAAAGCAGACTTCACTATTCTTAAGACTGAGATGATATCCTTTAAGCCCACTGGGCCAGTGGATACCACATCCCACAATGCCAAATCCTTCACAAATGCTTTCTATGGACATCTCCAAGAATGCATGGATCATGCAATCCCAAATAAATCCAAGTCCCTCTCCACCAAAGGCAAGCGTCCTGTCTGGTGGACCTCAGCCATTAACAAATTGTATAACAAAAGAAGGAAGCTACTGCACGACAGAGCAAAATCCCATAAAGGGAAGACATCTCTGATCAACACTAGCAGAAAACTACGTTCTCTTATAAAAACATCCAAGGCCAACTTTGAGAGAAAACTCGCTAAGGACACTAAAGATAACCACAAAGCCTTCTTCAGCTATGTTAGAAACCTGGGTGGAAACCCTCAGATATGCTCAGAGTTAGTTCACAACAACAAAAAATACACTGAACCCACAGATATTGCCAACATTCTGGCTGACAGGTTAAGTGCAAATTTCTCCCCTCCCTCACCCCCAAAAGAAGAAATACTTATCCCAGCTGAATGTAATCTCCCTGTCATCTCAGATGTTCAAGTGAGAGCCACCCTCAACAAAGCTAAAAACACAGCATCAATGGGACCTGACGGTATCCCGGGTTGCGTGCTACGTGAACTCCAAGAGTAGCTAAACCCGCACATAAAAATGCTATTTAACCTTAGCCTTACTACAGGATATGTACCTGAACAATGGCGTACAGCAACAGTGGTCCCACTCCACAAAGGGGGTACCTCTACAGACCCTGGGAACTACTGCCCCATAAGCTTAACCAGCCTGGTCTGCAAAGCTATGGAAAGAATCATTATGGAACTCATAAACAGAGACATAGGGGACCTACAGACACTTGACCCCACCCAGTTCGGCTTTGTGAAGGGCAGATCCTGCCTTTTGAACCTGGTTGACTTTTTCGAAACAGTCACTACAGCCATTGATGAGGGCAAAGCAGTCCATACAGGCTACCTGGACTTGGCTAAGGCCTTCGACACAATACCCCACTCAGGCATCATAGATAAGCTCAACAGCTTAAACGTAAACCCTTATGTCACTAGATGGGTTGCAAACTGGCTAAAGGGCAGAACCCATAAAGTTAAAATCGTTGGAGCAATGTCAGACTCAAAGCCAGTCACAAGTGGTGTCCCACAGGGTTCTGTCCTGGGACCCCTCTTGTTCGGCATTTATTTCTCAGATGTTAAAGCAAACATGGGAGGGTTGTGGCTGACAAAGTTCGCAGATGACTGCAAACTAGGCGCCATAGTCGATACATCAGCGGACATGTACATCCTACAAAAAGGCCTCACAGAAACAGACAACTGGTGCCGGAGTCATGGCCTTAAACTAAATGCCAAAAAATGTATAGTCATCCCCTTTGGGAAAAACAAGGTAACCACAAATTATCACATAGACAGCAACCCACTGAGTACGGAAAAAGCAATCAGAGACCTAGGGACCCAAGTCGACAGCGACCTCTCATTTGACACCCACGTTGCCAAAGTGGTTAAAAAAACATTCTACCTTGCATACCTTATCATGAAGGGATTCACATCCAGATCCAAGGATGTCATCGTACCCCTATACTCCTCCCTCATCAGACCCATGATTGAGTATAATGCCCCATTTGTTATGTACCTCAC